>NC_083560.1:106813327-107113327 GCF_019925205.1 Metopolophium dirhodum
AATAATGTCCATTATTTTCAGGCAATGATGCATTTAGAAATATTTCCTGGGTAATGACGATAACTCCGGGCTTTTTCAGACATAATTGATAAAAATGTTAAATCAATATTCAAATCAAAAATCTATTGTAAACTGGTTGTTAGGTGAACTCTAATTTTAGCCATTAGGTACTTATTATAAATTGTAAACAATTATGTATGTAAAAGCTTAAAAATGTATTTGTAAATGTTAATTAGAAACGGCCTTGTGTTGATTTATCTATAACTACTATATATACTAACAATAACGTACTTGCCGTCTCTAATATGTCAATATAGTCGTAGTGTCGTACATTAAGTTTTAAGTAAAATATAGCCATCTATCGGATACATAAGTGACATATGATATGTCATTTAAATACCTATACAATATAAATCGCGATAACTCGGATAACTTATTTCATATAATAATTAATTAATACCTACTTATATTAATTATCAATTATAATATTATTAATATTTGTACACACGCATGCCTACTATAGCACAATGAATTACATGTATTTAATATATCTACTTTTAGTAGGTACCTATAGTACCTAATTACCTTCAAAGTGTCACTGTACCTACTACCTACCATCAGATTATAAAAATAAATGTTTCAATTTATTTATTTTATTTATGTAATATTTAGTATGATTTATCTTATATGTATTATTACATTTCTGACCCTAATTAAATATTTCGCTAAACAAAATTATCAACATTGTCTATCGACTATCACTCTTAGACATTAAGGTAATTTTCTAGTCTTAGTTGTAAATGTTTAAAAAAAATATTTGAATTTTACAACCTTGTCTATGTTGTGGTTTAATGCCTACGCATTGCCGATATCGACTACTAATGTCAGGAATTGGCTATGTATTTACGTTATAATATTACCTAATTTATATCATTGATGGTAACACGTATATATACGGACATACGGTATACTGACATAACTACGACTACCTAAGACCTAAGTAATTTATTTTAGATTCTGAGTGGAGCAAATATAAGCGATGAATAGTACGTATATTGAATTATTTTGAGTCATTTATTGGCATAAGAAATTTTCAATTTTTATTAGTTTTTATATAATTATATAACAATAAAAAAATTTTCTCTTTATAAAAAACTGAAAATTTAATACAAGTTCCCTCATAAGGTCTTACTTGTTAGTGCAAATTCAAAGTTGAGCGTCTAAAGTTATAATTATAGTTAATAATTTTTTATGAGCGTCTAAAACTAGAAATATAACTAAATTTGTCAAAATCACCAAAATATACAAATTATTTTGAGTTAGAAATTCATATAAAACTGTATTTTTATATCTAAGATTTGCAAATATAATACAAGATTCCTCATAAGTTTGTACACTTTTCACAAAAAAAAAATATGTTACTGGAATTCAAATTTATTTTCTATGAATATTGAAATTGGAAGTTCCAATTTTTATGACATTGGATATTTATACCTCTAAACTATTACGATTTATTATGAAACGATTATCTTATTTATTGTTATTCAAAAAATAATAGCGTTAGATAGTAGACACTTGAAATGTACACAAAATATTTATTTTATCATTTACAATACTTGATAACAATTTTCGTTTTGAGCAGTTTACAGTCATTTTCGATTTTAAATTATTTTAGTTTTTTTTTCTATTAATGTCATTAAAATTGTATTCGTTGGATAAGAAATCGGAACGATTCTGTTTCAGCAACTTTTCGATTTAAAAAAATTTTTTTTTTTTAAATTTGTGTTTTAAGGTGCTTTATAAGAATGTAAAAAAAACCCGGACAAACTTCGTTTTGAAGTTATTGATGAAAAACTTCAAAAACTAAATTTTTTTCGTATAACTCGCATTTAAAAAAAAAAATAGTTGGTATATTGCTTATATTATATTGCTCGGACAAAAAAATCGAAAATATCCCCCGATTTGCTAAACGTATGTAAAACCATCTTAGGCAGTACTCGGAATTAAACAAAATTGTTAAAAAGCCACATAATCTGCTAGCGTTGCCACTCGCTTGCTACGCTGCGGCCGAGTCTTGAACATTATTTCTGTCATTTTTACGTTCTCAGTTCTTACCTTTTATAGGAACAGAGCCGGAATATCCGTAGGTACTATATTGTGTCAATGAGGTTTTATTAAACCGAATATAGTGCCACGGTATATGCATAGGGTAAAATGTATGGGAGTGCTAATACCTAAGCACAACATGAGAACCTCCCCCTTATTTATTTATGTAGAAGTATTATACACTAAAATGTAATGGTTTTATTTAATCATTAAATAATCTAACATAAAATACCAATTCAACACATCATAATTAATTAAATTGAGTTCAAAACAAAAATACTACAATGTAGACATTGTAGTATAAAGCATCCAAATATAAAATAACTATATTATCAAGTAATAACTAACTAACAAGTAAAAAGTAAAAAATAGTAAATACAATACCATTAAAGTACAAGTATACTAGTATAGGTACAACAGTGATGAATGGTGGAAACGTATTAATGTACCAATATTGCAATATCAATGATAACATTATGTTACACCTTTGTGTGAAAATTTGAAAATCCGGACACTATACCTCAGTTCTTTTGTAAAATGGCCAAAATTTTTGGGCAATCTGTTTAATTATTTGTAAGGATATAATATTTTCTCTATTGCCGGACATTTTAATATACGTGACCGAACGCGCACTTCGCGCGCTTGTATATTTGTTGGTGTCTCTGTTTGTTTGCAACATTGAATTGTTTTTAATCTACACATCATCGTTAATTATAATATAATATTTGTTGGGGGGACGGAGTGGCCGATGAGCGGACTAAGGCGTCGGTTGTGACTCACGCCGACGCTGGTTCAAAACTCGATTCACGGGTGGCATTTTTCTTCAAGCAAGTCACGGTGTTCGGAGAGAGGTGTCACCAACCCCCACCCGGGCATGGCAAATACCCATGGGTGGCGGGTGCCCACCAAAAAATCTGTCAAAACTACACACACGTGTTACACCTACAATTCTCTCAGCTACAAACAAAAAACAAACAGCTGATGGCCATAGTTGCCGGGTTTCACGATCAATAAGAGAAAAAATATATATAATTGTTAATTTCAACAGAACGCATCATATTTTACATAATATGTGCTGATAAGATCTTTTATGATTCTTATATAAATCTCGAGAAAACTATCCAATAAACTCTATTTTTATTTATACATTTCTGTGTAAACTTAGTTCTTGATATTGTAATTTGTAATTATCTTATTAATTTATTTGTGAATATTTATGTTTCATTTCAAATTAATATTATATTAATATAATAATATAAGAAATATAATTGTAATTGTATTTGAATTTAATTAAACTTCTGCAAATTATCGCTTCAATAAAATCAATCGCGACGACGTTTGTTTGACAACGGTAAAATAACAAAATGCTTGACAACGAAAAGAGTTCACATGAAAAAAAGTGTACTTTTTAGTAAAGGATACCTGGCAATCTATAAAAATAAAGTTATTGAGTTCTGAAAATCACTTGTAATAGGTATCTAGATAATGTATAGCAATAGCCATACTGACATACAGGGCCGTATTAAGGGACAATGTATGGAGGAGCAAACATAAATATGACGCCCCTAATTCAGTATACGCATTTTTTTACAAGTAAATAACCTAAAAAAAATTTTTGTCGCTACGCTCGAATAAACATTATACAATATACTTACAAAAAAACTATTTGCTTACCTACTCATTAGTTATCTACTCTTGCTGTCTTGAAACACTTAGGTATTGTTTTTTACAATATATTTAAACACATGGACCAGATATAATATACACAAATTAATAAATTAATACATACACTATACGTCGAAAAAATATATATCATTATTAATTTCAAACTCATGGTATATGGTATATTCTATACCTAGCTATGAATTATTGTAATGATAAACGATTAAGGAAATAAGTATACTATGTTTAAAATTTTAAATATTATATAACAATAACATTCTACTAAAAATTGACAAGTTCAAAACTTTTGTTAGGTAATTCTTGTATAAGTAAATAGTATAGATACAAAGAGATAGGAATATTATAGATATTAAAATTGAATAACACAGTCTCAATACTGAAATATAATGGTAAATGGCAATATTGTATGCGGGCGCTCTGTGCTATAACATGTCAATATATGTAGTGAATAATGATAATATGAAAAATAGTTCGATTAGTACGTAGGTACTAGGTATTAAAATAATATAATTTTTATTATATTATAAACTATACATTATAAAAAAGATAGAGAATAATATTTTCGAGGGAATGACATATAGAATTTATATTTTATTGTTATTTGACTTTCAAAATAAACAAAAAAATGTGTACATTTAAATTATGTTTTAATTGTTTTGACACAATATTTAGACAAATTTATATGTCATTCTCTCCAAAAATATTATTCTATATCTTTTTTGTAATGGGTGATTTTACTTAAAGATTACTCTGATTACTTAAAAACATAGAAAAAATGATTTTGCATAAAAGTTTTTTGTCTATGTTGCGCATGGGCCAGAAAGAGAAAACAAACAGTGCGCTGACTTCCTATTAGGAAGACGCATCAGAAGAGCTACAACTACATTTGTTGTCTGTCTTACAAGTCTGTAGGTAATAAAGAAAATAATTATAAGCAGTTCAAGTTATGCTTTGTTACTAAATGTTCTAATTTATGTACAATATTCTAAATAATAATATTGAATGTTCTGATTTATTAAATAAATTATGGCTGCGTACTTAATTCTTAAAATTATTAAAAAAAAAAAATTGTTGTGGCATATTATATAAAAAATAAATATAATATTTTATATTGATTCGTTTTTCTTGAGTGCTCATGTTGAGCTCTTGAGCTCATGTTGTGTAATTTAGTTTGTAATGATATCAATTTCTTTTTTGTCTTGTGAATGTTTTAGAATGAAAGCTTTATCTATATACTCAAACTGACTATTCTTTATTTATAAGTTTGTATTATTGTTTTGTAATTACTAAATTAATGTATTTTATACTTGGAGTTTATTGTGGTAGTTCTCAATTTTTATTGTTATATACTGAAGAGCTTGGCCCAAAAATTAAAAAAAAAAATAACAACATTATAGTTTAATGTTGTAAATAAATAAATAACTTTATAACAAAAAGATTTTTTTACAGTATATCTTTTGCGGTGCTTCTTAATATCTGAACGCACTTTATACATAAACATTAATAATTTAATTATTATAAATTATTTATTTTCAAGTACAAAAATCAATAATATAAGATTTTAATTTATTTCATTACAATATGTATTAAATAAATTTGTAATTGTCATGCAGATCAGTACTTGTTTTTTTTTTATATTATTATTTATTCTTATTTCTAATTTAAATTAGACACAAACATATTAGTTATGTAATTTTCATGGATTTTCTTTAGAATTGATACTAGGGCCCTATAGTTATAAAACAATAATATAAAATATATCCGTATAATATAATATAATGGTAGTATAAACATGTAAAACTATATTTGAGAGCAATAACTTATTTACATTTCCTATAAATAAAAAGTTTGTGCAAGATAAAAATACGAAATAAATTGTACGTAGCATGAAAAGTACTGCTATAATGAATCTTCTAGGATAGATTTTATTCAGATATTAAACAAACGTAAGCATATAAAAACGAGTATATTTTTCATTGAAATATGGTAATTATTTTTTTTAAAGAATTCAACTTCAAGTATAATTATTTTAAATCTATAAAGAGCACACAATTATTTTATTTAAAAAAAAATTTGCCTATAAATGGTTCAACATTAAACAATAAATATTTACATTACTGTTCCATAATAGTTATTTGTAATAATAATTCATAATATCATGTACCCAAATAATAAATATTGTATAATTTTTTTAGCTAAAAAATATTATTTTAAGATTAATAAAAACGGTCAATGAAATTTCTTGAAAAAGGAAAAAAGATTGGTAAACACTATACAATATATTGTAGATATAAACTACACACTATATAATATAACCGTTGATAGTAATTATTTGTTCATAATAAAATTAAAAAAAATTATAAGCAATTATACGAAATCTGACAATTAACACAATTAATTTTGTTTTTCATCAATTGAACAGTACAGAAATAACTAAAATATTAATTTTAAAGTAACACAAACACACACACATACACACATATTAATTTTGTATAGTATAATGCAGTATTGTATACATATTTATGTGTGTATGTGAGTATAAGCGTACATTTATTTATATTTTTGTTTTATAATAAACAACAATAACTACTAATAGTTAAAGGAAATCAACTATTTAATTTCACATTTCCAATGCTTGTTGCCTGGGTTAAATTATGAATCAAGTCGAGACGTTGCATTTCTGAAAGGCTTTGGAACATACCCATGATAACGTCTGATGTAACTTCGGGTGTGTCCTGTAAAGAAGAAATTATACATGTTAACTTTAGAACAAATATACTATGAAGTTAAAAAATGTAATAGTTGTTCAAGTTTAATTGAACCATGCTTACATTTATTGTAGATTTGACTTGATTTATAACTGCATCTTTCCTAACACTCTTAATGTTATTACCAATCAACGAATCAGCTACAATTGTGCCATCAGATTCATCTAATTGACTCGTCAGCCATTGAACTACGGCTTGGTTGTTATCCCACAGATAAGACTGTAAAAAACAAAATAAAATATATTATCAAACAGCATAAACAATAATTTTAATAGGACTAATATTATACGTATTAATTGTATTTTTGTGTTCAAAATTGTTTAGATGAATTTTTGTTTTATTATTAAAAAATAAAAAGTATAACAAAATAACACTTACAGCAGTGGTGCCTTTGTCTTCAACAAACCACCTTCTCAGCATTTCATAGGCAACATCGTCTTGAATGGTATCATTGGATTTTGTTATTACTTTTTGGATTTGGTTTTGTAATAAACGTCGTTTTAGTCGCCAATATAATGTATTACGAGATTTCTTCCATTGTACAATATCTTTAATAACACCTTTACTAAGCATGCATTTAGGTGTGTCATGTAAGTCAGCAAAGTGAATTGCTACTTGATGGTAAATAGGTTTCAATACAGATACTCTTTCTGCAACATTCTTTTCTATTTCAACCGCTTCTTCAGGAGTTGGGTTACCATTTGCTTTGAGACTCAAAATATTTGTATCAATTCTGTAAATAGATTTTAAGATGTCTTTTTCACGGAATTTAATTTCAACAATTCCTTCAGGTTCCAAAACACCACCCCTGTGAACAAACATTTAATATTCTTATTCTTAGAGTCTGAATAATAATATTTTAAACTAAATAATTTATATAAATATTAAATATTAAATAGAGAATTGGTATTTAGTTATAATCTTTACTTAGCACTTTTACTGAAAGTACAAGTGTATAAAACAATTATATTGTAATATAATGTTCTTTCTTAATCGCTTTTTATACTATTAATATAATGACTATAATATGAATACTAAATAATTATTAACTAGTTATACTCTAAAATATTTTTTGTTTCGTAATATGTAGTAAAATCATATTTTATAAGAAAATGTATGCAATAAATATGAAATGAACCACATTTATTAACACATTATATATATGAAAACCAACATGTTTTTAATTGTTTATAATCGGAGTAATACCTATACTACCAATATCAATTATTCTAGTTTATTTTTTTATTGACAGAACAGCTGAAATTGTTATACATTAATCATTTACAGTTTTAGGTTTGATCATTATAAGAATATAAATAATAAGTATATTTTTTATTAATTACTATAAAAAAGAGGTTTGTGCATTATAAAATCAATTTAGTTCAGATTTTTTCAAAACATTACATAAATAAGATATATTATTGAAATTGTATGTATTACCGGCTATCTGGATCTGCATACATCTCAATGTGTCTTGGATTAATAGTAGTATCTACAACAGCCCATGCACCTCCTCGCAACTCCCCAAATGGTGGGATATATGTGATAATTGGCTGGTTGTATTGTCTTAGTTCATCAACAATGTATGCACCAAATTTCATTATTTGTTCATACATGTCTGACAAATAGAGAAAGATTAATGAATTAAATTAAGTTAACAAATTGAATTCTAAGTTAAATCACAGCATAAATTAAATTAACTTGAATTGAATAATGGTATAATGTTATAATTGTATATGAAATACCTTTCATTCCGCCAGAAAAACCTCTCCAGTTAGCAAAGATGAAAAGTGGTAAATCTTCATGGGCAAAATCTTTGATGGCTTGAGATGTTTTATATGCGGAGTCTGGGAACCATACTTGTCCAGCTTGAGACACAGTCTAGTGAAATTAGTACATATATTTATAAATCATATAACAATCAATATAACATAAAATTAATATTATGTTAGTTAGTAATAATTACCTTAGATTCGGAATCCAAATTGGCAGGATCTGCCGGTAAAGTGACTTCTACTGTTCTTGTTTCAACAGCAATCACACCGACAGGGATTCCTCCCAGCCTAGCTCTTCCACAAACAACAGTCTGTGCCCAGGGTTGCATTATTTCATCCCATGATCCTTTATCAAAGAATCCTGACTCCCAATGGCCATCTGAATAAATAAATTCGATCAATGCATTTTTAAATAAGAAAATTCTGGATATACTAATTATAAATATAGGACTAACTTGTATCTTCTTTCCCAGCAATCATCCAACGAGGATCATATGGGACTTTGGTAGGCACATAGTCTATATCTCTTTCTACAGAATCCACACTTTTAATCACAGGCAATGGAGATTCTTTAGTTTTTGGAATGTAAGAAAGCCACTTCAGTATTCTGTACACACCATCTAAGTCTCTAGCCTCAGTCTTGTGTGACACACCATTGTTGTACATAATTTGAATACCACCCAACTGATTGTTAGATGCATATACTTCACGACCAAGAAGCTAAAAAAAAAAATAACATTAAAATTTAATAATTTAAATATAAATAAATATATTGAAAAATCAAACCTTGTTTAAAGCACTATATCCTGTGAGAATAATGTGAGAATTTTCAATTTGAATAACTCGTTGACCAAGACGTACTAGATAAGCCCCAATACCAATAGCACGACAAGTTACCATTGAAATTGTAACAATATCTTGATATGCACGAGAAGTTTCACCAGCTATCATCCCAGCGAATTTTAAATTTTCAACGCCATAACCAAAATCTTTTCCTGTTTTTAAACACCAATACGTATATTAACATTTTTCTTATATTATCTTGAATAATATAGTAATAAATAAAAATGTGTTGTTGTTACCGATAATGTCAGTTAGTTTATATCGTGGTTCACCTTCATCCTCAATTAATTCTGCTTCTACAGAATTTTGACCAGCTAATTTTCCATAGTCATCAGGTGTTAAGTATAAATATTTGAATCCCTAAGATGAGAATAGTTCACATAAATTAGTAAAAATAATAATATAAGAAGTACTTTAAAAACAAATATATATAAATATGAGAATCATTGGGAAATAATATTTACTTTTTCCGGATCAGAGGGGTCTTCCCATGCTACATTGAACAAACTTTTTATTTCTTCTGCAAGACCAATACGAGCTCCACTATTAGCTGATATATAAATCCGTGGAATTTTTTTTCTACGCGCTTCTTTAGAAGCTAAATCGAAGACAATGTCTTCTTGTGGACCAAATGAACCAATGTTTACAGTCAGATCATTAGCAATCACAATAATATCTCGGCCGGAAGGATACTCCGGAGTATGCATTGTAAATCTCCAAGCAACCATACCAGCCTATAAAATTAAAACACAATTTAATATATTTTATACCAAAATTTACTAATATATTAATACGTACAGTATTTTCACCAGAGAATCGTTTTTGTTCAATTAAATGATTGTCTTCAACCACAAGTTCAACATAATCAAACACCAAGCTGCTTTTTAAAACTCCATCTACAAAAAAAAAAAAATATGTTATGTTACAAATTTTTACAAATTTTATTCAGAAAACTATTAAATTACCATTCGGGTGTTCCAAAATGTATTCTTGCCATAAAGTTTCTATCATTTGTCTAAACATATCTGGAATATCATAAACGTAAGTTGTTCCAGCACTTTGAGCTTGGAATCTTTTTTGTTGAAGAAAGTCTTTGGTTACATATGGAGTAGAAACTGGTAGTCCGTGTAATGGCCCTTGTTTTGATTCATACGATTCAAATTTAATCTGTAAATAAATAAAAATGATCAAATAATTGTTCATCAATTGTTCTTCATTTAATTAATGTCTATTCACTATTCAAAGAAAAATATTTTAATCGCGAAGATTAGATAGTTATTTATTTTATGTAAGAAGTAACATTGAGTCAAAGGATAAGATCATGGACTAAGATATAATGGAAATTATAAGATGGGCGGGTGACAGGGAACGACCCGCAAAAGGTTCCTTTGTTATCATCAACACTATTCATTGTCTCATTGAATGTTTTCAGTGCTACAGTTGGTTTTGTTCGGTGTCACATTTTACATCTTAGTCCGAGTTTTATACAGATAGCGTTGTAAACTCTCAATAATCATTGCGACCTCGCGCTTTTGCTTCTTCTACATACTTTTGAGGCCATTAATAAACTGCTTGTTTACAGTCCATTATATCTTAGTCCGTGGATAAGATCAACAAGTTGTGTTGCCTACCCGTGTTTGATAAGACTGTCCTTAGCGTTACAAAGTTCAAGTTTTTAAATGTATTTAATGAACTTACCATTCCTAACTTAGAGTCAGTAATTTCTTTGTAAAGGCAAATATCCAAATGATAACCACTGCCATTTGCAAGGCTTAACCGAACATTTGAAGTTTTACTAGTGGGTGAAGGCCGTATTGTCATTCTAAGCTCAGCTTGAAGAACCCGTAATTTCCAAAGACGTGGACCATACCGCATTACCATATTAGTCACACTTTCTTTGATCTATCCATAAAAGAATATATTTTTTGATGAATTAAAAAATATATAAATAATTTATCGTTAAATTTACTTTGGCAGGATCCATTATAACAGTGGGGACGAAATTTAAGAATATATGATTACAGTCAGTTCTACGTGCATGTGGGTGGCTAAAAGCAACCTCTAATTCATCCATCGCTTCCAACAAAACACGTTCTCCTTCATTTTGAAGGTATTCAAAAGATGCTTCTTTTGTTATTAAATCTTGATGTCTTATAATGGAACGTATAAAGAAACGATAATCAGTTACAACTTGACCTCTTGGAACCTATAGTAAAAAAAAACATTAGTACACTTTAAATAAAAGCATTTAACTGTTGAAAAAATGTAATTGTTTTAAAGAGTTCAACTGACTTTAGCTTTTCCTAAATACAGATACATTTTTCTGTTTGATGTAGGTAAGGCTTCTAATTCATACGTCCTCATTCTGTTCAATTCCAATTGGAAAGCCATACCTGGCTCTAAGTGACGATAAATTCTATCTTCAGCAAAATCCTCATAATTTCTGTAGGTGAATAATTTGGGGAATTGCCTTCTACAAATCAATATAAATACATACATTTAATAAACATAACGTTATTTAAATAAATACAATAAGTAAGTATAATTCTTTATTATCAATTAAAAAAATCTTATATGATCAAATAATGAATGAATTCAAGATCCCACCTAATAATTAAAATATGTTTTTCTTTTTAACAACCTTGTTCGGAAAATGTATGTATCAAAAAGTAATATTATTATATATTGTATATAATGTTTTAACTAATATTACTCAAGATCTAAGATCTAAAGAAAAGACTTAAAAAGAAGAATAAGACTAAAAATAACTATATGAAATCATTGTTCCAATTAATTTATAAATATATAGATTTGATTTGATTTTAAATTAAGATTTATTTAAATAGAAGAATTAAACTCTACATTTTTGTTATAATTTTTTAAAAAAAAATCAGTTATTATAACAAAATATATATCTTTAATACATATAAGTAATAAAAGTCAAGTAGGGAATATTAAAATGGTTCAAATGATATAAAAACAAATAAAATGAATAACTATTCGAATTATTGTTATTTTAATTATAAGAGTATAATATTTAGTAATATTTAAACAATATAAGATGGATGATTGGTGTTATATACAACTTTCACAGTAATTATATTATTTATTAACTTTACTTTTACTATGTAAGATGAAAGTAATATATCTTTAATTAGGTCCTCATACAAACATTTTTATAAACAAATGTTGTTTCACAAAATACAAATAAATGGTGTAAAATATATATTATAAAAATAATCTGATGGTTAAAATATAGATTAAATTACTTATTCAAAGCCAAGAAAGTGATTCTCCGGATCGATCTTTTTTTCAATTCTTCTCTACGTTGTTGACAAAATTCTTCATACATCTTACCAAGTTTATCATCTTCCATATTTCCAGTGTCTTTCATAGCTATACATAATATATGACACGGTTCAATCTGAAATTGATAAAAAAAATTGTCATGAAAATTATGTTTTGCTATATATCCAATTACAAATCAAATTACCTCAACGTTTTCTTGGTCTGGGGGTCGTTGGTCACCAAGAGACAAGCTTACATTAAGAGATGAGCTTAATCTAGATTCACTTCCACTTTCAAGGGCATCAATGATTCTTGGGGAAACATATACAGGAGAAGATAGATCTTCCATAATATCCAGGATTTCATCAAAATATTGTTCAAATTGAGTAAATGATTCAAATGCTGCCATACAACCAGTTCTTTGATAAGTTGGGATATATGGCAATGGAGTTTTGGTTGGTGATTCAAGATTTTCAGAACCATTGGCTCCAGAGTTGATCTTATTTTGTTGACTAAACACAATAAGAATAGATATTAAATTATATTTATTAGGATGATTTTAGTAAAATGCTATTATAAGCTTACCGATTTGGATGTGAAGAAGGCAAAAGAAATTGGAAATGTACCAATGGTATTTCTCCAGACAGTTCCAAATGTTGCAAACATGTAAGATCATATGATATGTAAACACGTCTTACATAAACCTAATCAAATATCAAGTTATAATTTGTATTATTGGGTTGCTCAACATCTTTAAGTATTTATAATAATTAATAGTTAATTTCAATAACTTATATTACCTCTAATGCGGCATTACAGACTGCACGGTTTGAATGATAAAAGAAGTCATGAAGGATATCAAATATAGAAGTTTCGGACTGGATAAGTTTTTGTAAGTTTTCTGGATGAAAATCATGTCCATACATATCAACTGCTGATAAAAATATTGATTCCATTTGGTTATGTCTTAATTCATATGCTGGTTGGTGTGCAGCAATGAGTACCTATAAAACAGGTTGTATAACAAACGTTACATAATTGATTTTTATTGAGATTAGAAAGATAAGGATTTTCTTATAAAACAAAACTAATGAACAGTTCATAAAAAGTAAAAACAATTAAGAAATATAAATATTTATAATAATAACAAAAACACCAACTTGTCGGGCCCGAAGTGCAACTCTAGAATGTTCACTGCGATTAAGTGATGTTAATTCGTTTAATGTAGCTGCCAACTCGTCTGTTAAACCAGGTTCGTTTGACCATAAATGATCAATTAACATTGTAACCAACATATTCTTCTTTGCTACTTGTGTGTGTGAGAATATTGTTGAAGTTACAGCAGCCATATCATCTTTGTATCTATCCCTCAATGCAGTAGCACATTTATCATAACTTCCTATACATTTTTGAATTACAACTCATTAAATATAATAAATAAAGCAAAAAATATTTTTTATTCATTTTTAACATAGTATAATATGTATACATTTTCTTACCATGTTGGAATTGACTTTCCACTTCGTAATATTGTTTCAGCAACTCATGAACAGCTGATTTCATTCGACCACGAATACCATTTCTATATCTCTGCACTAGTTGAACAATGCCTTGAGTTGTTTGGAAAAAGCTGTCACGATCTGTTCTTTTTTGTAAAGTTGCAGCATGGCTTTTGATTGGAATTAAATATTAAAATAAATAATTAATATCAACTAATGTAGTAGGTAGTTTATTCAATAGTAATTTACCCATCAATAATTGCAGCTATTTGTTGGCTAGGAAATTGTGCAAGTACAGATGTGATGTTCCTCTCGTATAGCTTCATTAATGATTTAATTTTTTTATCAACAGCTTTTGGTATTCTGCCGGATATTGATGATATCACTTCCTGCGCATATAAAAATTGATTTATAATTAATTTTTCAAGTTAAAAAACTAAACTTCTGTACCTGTAACTCCAGCAAAGGTAAACTTGGGTCACGTAGAGAGTTCATGAACTTTTCAATGACTTCTCTCAAACGTACAAGATGATATGGTTCTGGTAAGCAATACCCAGCCAGAATATTATCTAGCATACCTCTGTAGCATGTATGTATATTATTAAGACTTTCTCCATAAATATGTGAAGTTCCATCAAGTTCAAGGAACTGTCCTTTATATTCAACAGCTTTTGTAACCAAGGATGGGTCATCTAATTCAAGTGTTGCAATTAATGAACCAGCATCAAGAACGGCACCTGGTCGTTTGCTATAATACACACGTCCGTTTTCTGTTGCTGTTAATGTCATTACCATTTTCATTACCTGATTTAAAATAATAAAATACAAATAAATCATTATCGTTCATTGTTATTTAAACTATAATATAAAATATAATATTTTAATAAATACAAGATAAATATTTACCTCTATTTCAGCATAGGGTTGACCTTTTTTAACTTGACCGCCATCCTCTATAAGAAAACTGATCAGTTTACCAGCAGACGGTGAGCGTAATAAAGATGGATCATTTTCTTTATCAAAAACACATGTCTGATTACCAATTACAATTCTATACCGATCTACTTCTTCTCGCATATAAGTAGTAAAACTCGATCCATCCAAAGATAACAAAATTCCTGAATTTGATTAAAAGTTAATAGACATTTTTTATAAATAATAGCAAATAAAAATAAGTACTATATAATTATTTACGTACCACCATCAGATAGACGATGGACTTCAATTTCCTTAAATGAGCCATTCATAATGAGGAAGTATGAATTGAGTCCGGATTTGGTGACTTGAACTTTGTATTTGTATCCTCCATTTATTAGTTCAACAGACACATGGTGATCAAGTGTATTGGCACTCAACACCTGACCACTGAAAAATATATACAATAGATAAATAATATTATACAGCCATTCAAAAATATAATCACTATTTATATTAGAACATCAATATTTTTTTAAACATTTAACTTTGTTATTTTAAAAATATATTTTTGAGGGCAAAAACCTATATAGATCAAGTTATAAAAAATCATTAAACTTAAAAGAAAATGTATGTAAACCAATACATATACTTTTTACTTTATTATATTGTGCCGATAAAATGTACAAAAGTTTAAAGAAGTAAATAAAACAATATTCATAATGAAATAAAAACTTAATTATACATTTTTTGAATAAAAAAAAAATGTATTACAACATTGTCATAATTGACCACAATTATTAAGTAAACATTGGAACACATATTATTACCGTTCTAAAGATGTTTGAAAGTTTTGGAATGATTCGGATATATTACGATCAGCAATATGAAGTCCACCACAAATGACTCCAAGAAATATGTCCGGCTTTTCGGATTGTACTCGCTCAGATATCAATAAATCCAACCAAGCTGTATCAATTGTATTTGACTGAAAAGTATACACATAAGAAAAAATGTAAAATACAGTCATTTGCATTTATATAAAATAACAATGAATTGTGTACCTGGAATGATTCAGTTTCAAGAAGTGTGATTAAATATTCAACTGTAGTTCTGAAATCTCCTCGAATCGACAATTCTTTAAGTGCAATAACTAAATTTCTAATTGACAACAAAATAAATACACATATTATATTTTCAAACCAATATTTTAATTTCTTATATATTTTAAAATCTTACTCTCTAGCTTGTTCTCGGTTTTCTCCCCATGAGAAACAATGCCCAAACTGAGAATCAGCAAATTCGTGTAATCCTCCTGAGGCAGCTACACTGAAGTACCCCCATACATTTTTTGAAGAACGGAAATTTAATTCTTGAACAGTCCCGGAACTAGGCTTAAAACCTAAAACAAAAATGTTATATAATACAATTACATTATTTATACACCATATTATATAACAATGATTATAAAATAGTACATGTATATAACGATTCAGACATTCAATACAGTCATATACTATGATATTATTTCAATACAGTTACTAAATACTTAGTATAAATAAATAACTTAGTATATCAAAAATAATAAAAGATGTTGTTGTACCTTCATCAGGGTTTTCACTAGTGATTCGAGCAGCAATAACATGACCCCATGGATGAGGTTTATGTCTTGGTGCATCGAAATCGATATAACTATCTCCCCAAGCAGATTCGCTATAAAGTAATCTGATGTCTTTAATACAGTTGAGGGCTAATCCCATTGAAATTTGCAGTTGTGCAGCTGGCAAATTCACATCAGATACCATTTCTGTACACGGATGTTCCACTTGCAGTCTAGGATTTAACTCCAAAAAGTAATAATTTCCATCTGTATCGTATAGATACTCAACTGTACCAGCACTAACATAACCAACCATTTTAGCAATGCGTACTGCGGCCTAAAATAAAATATTAAAAAAAATAAGGTTATGAATTAACAACTAAAATAAAAAAATAAAATTACCTTCTCCATTTCTTCAAAAACGCTAGGTTCGGCAATCACTGCCGGGGCCTCTTCAATAATTTTTTGATGTCTCCTTTGAATTGAACAATCACGTCCAAACAATGATATAGCATTACCATATTGATCAGCTAAAAGTTGTACTTCTAAATGCCTAGCGCATTTAGCCAATTTCATTATAAATATTGGTGATCCAGGAACTTCAGCTTGAACCTACAAATTAAGGTTAATTTAAGTTAAAATTTAAAATGTATTCAATCATTCCTAAATTAAACAATTGTTGAGTGTATAACTTTAATATACCTGTTTGTATGCATTTGGGAATTCTTCAGTATTTTCTACTTTCCTTATACCTTTACCACCACCGCCTTCACTAGCTTTAATCATAATTGGATACCCAACCTTTTCAGCTGATACTAAACCTTCTTCAATTGATGCAACACAACCTTTTTTATACAAATCTGGTCCAATTTCAATTTTTTTTCCAGAATAATGTCCAATTACACCTAAATAATATATATACATTTATAAGACAAGTATATATGTAAGTTATTTTAGTTTAAATATGGAGTATAATCTTATACTGTAGATATAATTTGTGTTTCAAAATGAGAATAATTTATTTCAATAATTTGAAATACACATACTTCTTTAATCAAAAAATTGTGAAGTGTGAATTTTGGTCTTAAAAATATGTAAATAATTTAATTTAAAATAAAAATGTTTGTTAAAATGAATTAAATGACGATTTATAAAAATGTCATTTGGTCATGAACAGATATACTTAAACAGTTATACTTATGTAACATTATGAAAATTTGAAATTGTCATAAAATGTGGATCGTCCAAAATAAAGAAACATGTGTTTAAATAAAATATCCTTTTATAGAAAATCATATTTTTTTCTGCAACAATTAAAAATTCCACACAATACCAACATAATACTCTATATATGGATGTGGGAATCTATACTAGTATGTGTACATTAATTCTACCTGAACCAGACCAGGGCAATGTCGGGATTTCAGCAGTTTGTGCAACAATACTCGAAGCAATTTTATCACCGAGAGCAAACATAGCTTTTTCAGGGGGTCCAATAAAAGCAATTTTATTTTTGTCCAACAGTTTAGGTAGTTCTGGATTCTCAGAAGCATGTCCCCATCCAGCCCATACAGCCTATTGTAAATACATATAAAACATCACATCAATATAAATATAATTTATTACATATTTTACTATAATTTTGTAAATACAAATTTACCTGAACTTGAGAACGTATAGCTATATTGACAATGAGCTCAACATTAGCATAATTGTTGTTATTTGTACCTCCAGGTACTGGTACATAGTGATCAGCCATTTTAATATACTCAGCATTTGCTGAAATAATAATAATAATATATATATGACACTATTTTATTCATACACAATACAAAAATATATATATAAATCAACTATACAGAATAAATTAAATAGTAATCTTTTTTTTTACGTATAAAGTAATAATTATTAATTCATTTGGACATAAATCTTCATAAAATTGAATTAGGTAATCATGATAAATAATACCTTTAAGATCTTCTGGTGTAACCATAACTACAAATCGTACAGCTCTTTCATTTCTAAACATTTCATAAGACCATCGACGAACAGATCTCATGCATTTGACTGCAGCAATACCATTGTTAGCAATCAAAACCTGTAATATCGAAATGAAATTAATTATCTTAAACTAAATACCTACTAAATAAAATATAGTAATATTTGAGTTTTAATTTTTAGAATCTACATTTTTAATGGATTGTTAAAGCTACATAAAAATTTATGAACTCTTACCTTGTTTATAACTCGTGTTCCTTTAAAACGTTTTACAAATTCTTCAGGAGTGCTAACATTGAAGTCTTTTTCAGTGAGTCGTTGATGGATCACATTGCCTTGAGACATACTAGGCCTAAAATTGTTTTATAACATATTTTGAGTAAAATATTAATTATATTATTATAGAAATTAGATATATTGGATTAGACATATTTATTTTATAGAAAAAGTAAAGCAGCAATTGTAAAATATATTAAATACAAAACTTTTATACATTAAAGTGTGAATAGCATTTCAGAAAATTTTTTGTTTGCAATTTCGTTAATGAAGTACTTAAAACAAAGTTGTTGATGTTGTACAAGTATTCAAGTTATATATATTACATATTATTAAAAATTATTTAATTATATATTCACTGATATCATAATGTATAACCGCGTTTTGTAATTGTTGTGATATTATAACATTTTATTAAAATGTATTATCTCACTGTGCATTGAAGTCCAAACGTATTTATGAACTCCTTGTTACAGAAATAGTTTAATCGTGTAGTAAAATTAAACTTCAAGTATAAAATTGTTGAAGAAGTTTTAATTAGAATTAGGTACATACAATTTTAGAAACACTGTATCATACTGATAAGTGATATTAAATAACAGCATTAATAACTTAATGATTAAATGAACATATAATTTGAAAAACAGTTCATTTTTAAAATACAGAACTAAAACAAGTACGTACAGGCAACAATGTTAATGTCTTCAAAAAGATGACAGCAAATAATTTACTATATAAAAGTGTGTAATAAACCTGAGTTTGCTAATTATTGTTTATTGACTTACTTTATTGTTCTAGTTCTATGTCCATGATAAGCTTAACAAAGAAAGGGATGGGCCAAGTAATATATTATAATATAATATATATTCTATAATATAAATAACTTTGAATTTAACTTTTCAAGTTTTACTCACAACTATTAAAATTAATATTAACAAATCCGTTTAAAATTGGTATTTTGTATTTTTGTCCATTACTGTACAGTAAATAGGTATATACTGCATGTTACCACCAAATTGTAATTAAATATTTTAAACCTTTGAACTCCTCTAAAAAAAGTATAAGGATCTCAAAATAATGCTGTAGCTTTTTAGTATTTCTTTTGAAACTGGAAATTCGCAAAATTAGTATTGAAAGTGCAATATTCAATTAATGAAAAGATAATATAAAGATTAAAGATTGTGGGACACTTTTTCAGTCTAAATACTACAAGAAAAAAACATTTAAAAACCATTTCATTATGATTTTAAGAAGTTAGGTTATGTGAATTTTGTAAATTATTCGTAAAATCTTGTATTTAACATGTGATTATAAGTATAGATACATTTTTCTTTGTTGAAAGCTTCAAAATAAAATAATCACAGTTCACATTATTTCATAAATTATTAAGATTTTAAGTTTTAATAATTTAAAATAAATGTGCCAATAACCTGTACAATTAAGAGTCAAAAGTGGAATTTCAGTAAATGAGTATATGGCTAGAATACTCGTATACAATATAAAAACTACAAGTTTAGCACAATATTTTCTGAACATGTTTTGTTTATAATTATGACTTAAAAGTAAATCTGATGATACGTTTGTAAAATATTAATAAACAGTGAAGCAATTATAGAAATCTATGTGTGCAATCATTATGTTACCAATATAAAATGTGTTGAAAATGTTCAACAGATAATAGAGGTGTGGTCAGTGAACAATTGTAATTTATCCTTTTAGGGGAAAGAGATGTTTTAATTTAGAATTGCTTAAACATTCCTAAGAGTAAAAATGATTCTTCTGTAACAAAAAATATTTACTATTTTTCTATATATCTAGAGGAGTTTTATGCCTTATTAAATATCTACCAATAGTTTTACTACTGGTGTATTAATATTATCTACAAATTACAACCAAGAGCTTAGTAAGAAAGTAATTTGTACATAATAATAATGTAATATAAGACTTAAAAAAACAACAAAATACGTATGTAAATGTTTGACGGGTATATCTGAATATAATTTTAAGAGAACGTCAACACAAAACTATTTTTTCTCTGTTTGGACGTATAATATTCAAAATGCCAGTTCAAATTTAAGGGATATCAATTTAAACTTAGCAAAGTATGTAAAAAAATCTTAAGAAAACGCCATACCTGCTGTGTTGTCTCCGTCTTACCAATGTTCAACATAACAAATTGTATGTCACAATAATCCATTTAAATCTATTATTTTTAATATTAGAGTGATTTGACTTATTATACATGTATAGGTAAGAACATTATCTAGGTCATCTTCAAGGCTTATGATTTTAATTTTGAAACAATTTATGATAATTTTTAAATTTTTAAAAAATGTAAAATTTGAAATGCTCATAACTGATTTCATAATTAAAATACCAATAATAGCCTTTGAGAAGCCCTAGAGAATAACTAAACTTTCAAATTATAAAATATTTCAATTCACTATAATCTTAAAAATAACCGAATAAAATGGACTATTGTGAACGTACAATTTGGTATGTTGTATGTTTGTAAAAAGGAGGCAACACACGAGGGTATCCTAGAGGGATGTTCTCCTTAACCTTTGAATTAAAACAAGAAACTAGTATGATCCACAGAAATCCAAATATAGCCGGGTGCCTAACCAGTTGTAGACACTGCTAATTTGTTAAATATTCTATCTGCATGTAAATTGCACTCTTATCCAAACCACTTAAAATTACATATTTGTAAGACAATTTTCTAACTAACCTAACCATTTGACACTTCCTAAATGTTGAGATAATTTATGTTAATATAAATTTATGTTTATAATTATACTGATTTACTAAAATTTAATAATTATTGTACTTATTTATGTTACTATAACTTATCATTTAACTTTATTGATATTATATGTTTGTATTAATCAAAAATGTATAATTATATTTTATCTACTTTTTACGCTGACCTTTTATCACAATTTGTAAGAAAAGATTCCGCAAATTATCTTAACTTTTGATTACTATGGATCAATTAATTTTTTAACATATTAAGAATTTAAGATATTAATTTATCTTAAAATGAATAACTTTTTTATCTTTTTACTTAAAAATAAAAAAGTATATAGTTTTAACCAGGCGTTGACTGGTAAAAAGGGCAAACAACCAACATTTTTAGTGCGAATTTATAGTGGGACTACAAATTTGCAATTCGCTATTCGCTAATTTGCTATTGGGAATAGCGTAAAAATATGATAGGTCTTACAATTTACAATTTATAGGGCAAGTATTTAGGTATAGTAGCAATGTATAAAAAGGTCATGGCCCATGGGGTAGCACTCTTGCGCCCCATCCAGTCCCCGACTGGTTGTAACTTGAACCCAACTTGTATTACAATTTTTGAGACAACTCATTATAAAAAACTATAAATTTTAGGACAGTACTCAAGAAATATAACATAATATACCTACCTAATAGTTATACCTACTTTTAAAACTTTATGAGAATAACAAATTAGTCAATTGTGTTATATGAGGTCTATCATATAAGAAATAAATTAATGATGATGCATATTTTACAGCTAAAAGTATTATATTGTAGTATCACAATAAAATAATAAACCAAAAGTATTTATTTTTTTTGTCTCGACTTTAGCAATTCATTAAAATAACAGAAGCTATTGAACCTGTGGACTGAGATGGTTGAAATAAAGAATGGTGGTTAATGCACAAACCAAATTTGAATTTATCACATTTATCTAATATTAATTTACGTCAAGATTTACCTTACCAAACAGTTGTGACAATCAGTGGTGCAAATTTGAATTTATCACATTTATCTAATATTAATTTACGTCAAGATTTACCTTACCAAACAGTTGTGACAATCAGTGGTGTAACCAGGGGGCTAAGGGGGCTATAGCCCCCTCCCCCATTGACTGTGTTGACCTTAGAATTTCATCAAGATTAATAAAAAAAATAAAAAGTTTAAATAAAAGACACATTGTATTTTTTTTGTAAGACTTAGCCCCCCCCCCCCCTTATACAAAATTCTTGGTGACAATAACATTTAACTGGCAGATTACTGCATTAGTGTTAGTTTGCTCAGTACTCGAAATTATGGTAAAATAGTTTGAACACTGGGTTTTTGAACTAAAGATAAATAATGATGTAACTTATGTGGAAACGAGGTTAAACTGGGTTAAGGGAACCTACTTTGTAATTGGATAACTTAACATAAAATTATTACTAATTTTAAAAAAAATATTCACTACTAACTGAAGGATTTTCTTGTCAAGTTAAATCTCCAAACAGTTTTTTCAAGTGTTATTTAGAGATATTAATTTCCCAAAAATATATGGTGTGTATTTATTTTCATAAGAAAAGTATTTTTAAAAGCATACATTTTTTTAATATGACTTATAATTACTTTACTATCTATAATGTTGTATACAATGTATAGTCTTTTTCATAATTTTAGGCAATGAAAATAAATAATTTAACTATATAGAACTAACTCAGAAGCTTATACAAATTTAGCTATCACAAACATGAACAATTCATTTTTTGTTATAGTTTAAGTACAAACAAAAAGAAAATGTATATAAATGCATAAATATATAAATTATAAATTATACATACAGAAACAATTTTAATCAGATAAAAATAAAGTTATTTGCATAGACAAAACACTGTGACATATTCAGCAAGTTAATTTATAAAATTAACTTAAATTGATTATTGGAATTACTTCTTAAGCTGGGAATAGTATAAGAGGGAGCTTATAAGATATAATTTATAAAATGGCTCTTGAAATTAATTTTTTTATGATTTCTAGTACGTAATTGAAATGTTAAGAGTATTTCCCTTACATGAAAACATTATAAATAATGTAACATATAGTACTGAAAATTTAATAATATTAGTGGTATATTTAGAGAAATTTGGTTTTACAAAATAGGGAAAATAACTAGTTTAACATTTTCGTTTCTACATGAAATTGTAAATAATACATTTTTTGAGTTACCTAAATCAAGAATTGTCAACTTTTTTATGTTCCAAATACCATCTATACAAATTTTTAAAAATGTTGTATACCACTTAAAAATATAAATTGTTTATTATTAATAATAATCTTATTTGATTTTCAAAGTCGTGTTTAATGCTATTCTGGTAGAATACTGCTCACTTAAGTAAATAACTAACTGACCAATTTAATTTGTAAATGATAGCAAGAAGTATTTTATTCAACTATAATACAAAATATTAATTTTCAAAACTATAAAGTACCTAAAATTATGAAAAAGTGAAGTTCACCCACATTATTTTTAATTTTAAAACATAATCTAAATATTTTACCCGGTGTCATTGGTTGTGAGACACGGAAATAGATTAAATAAATACCAGTAATGTTAAACAAATATAAAAATGTGAAATATTTAAATACATATTATATACAATTAGGTACCTACTGAATACCCTAAAATATGTCTGGTGATTGAAATAAATTATTGCTACAGATAAATATTTCTTATATTTTTTTCAGAACAATGGCTAATGACTACAAATAGAGTACATATTGAAACCATAGAAACAAAAGAAAATATGTGGCACAAATTTATATTAAGCTAATATAGAGATCATTCAGAATTCAGAATGTTTATTTTTTCACACAATATTAAGAGGACGCCATACCAGCATGTGTAGTCCTCGTCAAACACATAGCATACCAAATGGCAAATAGTACATTCTGAATAATTCATTTAACTCTTTTATGTTTAATTTTAGAATGAATTAATTTATCACCAAATTTAGAAATAAGAATATTATCTAGGCAATGACATATGTTTTTTTTACATTTTATTTTGAAGCGGGTTATGAGCATTTTAAAGTAGTAAATGTTTGTACTATTAACTATGTTATATGTTTGTAAGACTGAAACAACACATGCGGCTGTGGCGTCATCTTGCTAGAAGATGTCAGCACAAAATTTGTTTTCTCTTTCAGACCAAACGATACATCAAACGCTTTCACCAAAAATCGTTTTTATGATTTTTTAGTAATCTTAGAGTAAAATCACTTGTAACGCCATCAAAAGTTTATTTTTCAATGATGTAAAGCGACCTTTTTCGTCCAGTGGGCGGTTAAGTGGAAATCCCCATAGTGCCGGGCTGTAAATGGAAATCCCCAAAAGTGTTGGGCGTACCCCTGCACAACCAGACACTAAAATCTATACCTCAGTCCTTACAAAACATTAAGATGTTATGCCTCCATAGTGCATTACTTTTAATGTGATCGATGAATGCAGAAGCGTGGCAAAAAATAGTATGTGTGGCTCGTGCGGGAAGGCAATTTCAGTCGCGGGCGAAATACAGCTCTCGCCTGCGGCCCGTGCCACACACGCAACGCGCAACTGAAATAGCTCACTTCTTAGTTCTTACCATTGCCACACAATAATATACTATTGAGGGTATTACATATCGGTTTTATGTATTTTCATTATTATTTGACTTTAAAATAAAAATAAATTCTATACATTTAAATTATGTTTAAATTGTTTTGAGACAATATTTAGACAAATCGATATCTCATACCCTAAAAAATAATATTTTCTATCGTTTTTGTTACGGATGATTTTACTCTAAGATTACTCAAAAACCTAAAAAAATGATTCTGCGTGAATGCGTTATGTCTATGTTGCGCGTGGGCGAGAGATAGAAAACAAATACAGTGTAGTGTAACACACTAACACCCTCATAAGAAAATGTCTAAGGTAAGTGTCTAAACACACGAATGTAATATGAACACAATATAGTAACACATATTTTGATATCTCTTATGTCATATTACTTATTCCAATGATAAATTAAGCAATACACACACACATGTATATGATACATATCAAGGTAAATTACAATACCGATTTAGTAAGTAAAGATATATTATAAAATTAAAATAAATAATAAATATTTATTATAAATACATTATTTTAATCAAATAATCATTATTATTATGAATTAAAATGAAAATATTTTAAACAGTTTAGTTGGTAGTGAATATCGAATAACAGTTAAATATTAACGTTAATTATATGTATAATCTTAATTATTTAATCATATTATATTGAATACAATTTCCGGTATAATGTCAAATCCATCTAATTCGGAGTATAACATAATACAATGTTAATAAATAGTTTATTTCATGAACAACCAAAACTAAAACTATTTTTTTTTTAAATAATAAAACATAAATAAATGTGATAAATATTGCTCATAAGTGCAAATTATCTCAACATCAAACTTTGTTAAAAATAAACTTTTTATTTTCACAAACCTCCAATTTCAAAAAAAAAAAAAGTTGTTTTAATAAATAAATTATAATTTATTACATCATTTACAATAAACACAGCTGTTAACTTTTATTTTTCATTCAATGGTAAAATCTACTGATCTCATCAATTATAAACCAAAAATGATTAGTTGACAGTTGAAAAGAAAGATGAGATTCTATGAGATTCCCTTGAACCAATTCGTGCAAGCTAGTGCAGACAAAACCAAAATCAGAAATAAAGAAATTAGAATGTATTAGTTAGTCATAAGCTCATAAACCTTGTCCGTTACTAAGTAACATCATACTTTTTGAATACTGCAATAATAATATTATTATAACTTTTTTAACATTGTTTTTATTAATTCTCAGCCCAGACACCAAACTTTATTGTTAGTGTAATTGATTTACATTTCAAACAAAAATTTCGTTTAATAATGTTGTGATATTGTTGTGCCTTGTCAGTCGACTATAATTAGTAACGGCAATTTTATTTTACCTACGTCAAACGATAACCACACGCCTTACTTATTCTCAACAACATAACATTATTAGCAGTTGTTATTTCCCTTGAATTCATGATATTATATATTTTATATTTTTTTTAATTATATTTTCTTCGTTTCTACCTAGACGATGATAATTGTACATGATGCGAGTATTGCTCAACGTTATTGCAATATACCAAGCATAAACACTAACACTAATGAAGTAATGAATAATAATTTATATTTTTGAAATGATTGAAAAATTTCTGGTTATCCGAAACCCATGGCTAAACGAGAACCGGTTTACCTCACTCACTCACCTACGTTAACCACAATTATTCCGATCAGTTTTTGAAATGAGAAATATATGTCAAAATGTGTGTGTATACAGGTATTCGCAAGGTTTTATTGGGTAAACGTTATAATTTTGTGTTTGTGTTTTGAATTATAATAAACATAAAGATAACCATAATATATAATATTATATTGTAGGTCATATTATGGTGTGCTATGGACTGTGCAGGGTAGTTGTGTGTCTGTGTGTTTACACGAACAACTTGATGCGCTAAAACGTGCTATACCGACGATCAAATACGGTTTTAACGCAAAAAGTCAATGAATTGTAACAACGAAATACATGATAATTATAGGTGCGTAAACACTATAATATTGAAGACAAATTGGCGTTTCACAGCAGTTCAAAAGAAGCGTGAAAACTTGACGATTATTATTCAAGCACTGAAATAATATAAACAATTTAAATATACGCTGTATTATAATATATTTTATAGGACAGCTCAATTATTGCAGGTTGGCGTTATAACGACTGCAGCGGTGTTGGTGAGTATAATATTTTTTGAGTATTGGAGTTCGTTTGAGCCTATATACAGAATGCAGTTGCAGGAAAGTCTACATTTTTAATAAATATTATATAAGCAACTAGGCAAGTTTTAGATGGCGGAATAACAACAAAGTAAAAACAGGCTCGTGGCGTCGTAATAAGACCTGTCGGCTGTCATGTATTATATACATTTTGAGCATAAAACCCGTCCTATACAGCAACAAATTATTATTATTATTATTATAACCGCGACACAGAAACATCTTCTCGACAAAATATCGCGACCGGTCATCAGCGGTGTTCATTTTGCATGACTAAACTAATTTTCAGCCAATTACTGATTTTTTTAAAAAGTGTTTTTCTAAAGAGTATAAAATATTGGTAATATTTCATGTTTACAAAAAATTATAATTTTTTGCTATTTTTTTTAATGATAACTTATAATTTTAATTTCACAATTTGAAGCATTTTATAATACTTTTCTAAAAATGTTGATGTATAATAATATAGAATATTGAAGTACAATATTTATTCTTATTTATAGGCATATGAAGTTTATATGGTGATTCCAATTTTTAAAAACTTCTAGGATAAAATATTTTTTCATATCTGTAAAAATGTAGAGTTATTTATCAATACCAACTTGAAATCGTATTGTAAAACATATATTTTAAAAAAAAAACTCACTTAGGAAATTAGTAAGGCTGATCACGTTACCTACTGTCTTTGGGAACATTTTCCCAATTTTTATCGAATAGGTGTAAAGTATAAGTTGCAGCGTATGAGGTTTTCGTGTGGACGTCATAATGAAGAAAATACCAAAACGACATGTCGAAACGCGCACGAAAACAATGCTCGAATTTGAATGCAGACGACAGAGGGATGTACAATTTATTATAATACATTAATATCCGTGACGGATCGAAATAAGAAATTAGAAAAATTATGTAAATAGAAATGATATTTTCAACTACAGAACAAATAGATTTATGCATCACCGCCTAAATAAATCATTACGAGGTTTGTAAATAGTGTTTACGATGAAAAAAGTTTAAAAAAATAGAAATATTTTGGACACCGTCATCTCTTACACCACATAAATTATGTGACATATACATGTGTGTATTAATGATAGCCATAGACAATATAAATATATATTTAACATAGTTGTGTGTAGGTAGTTATGGTGCGTAAAGGTGTGTGATATGGACCTGAAACCGGGTATTATTTCCAACACTAGTGCGGTATATGCAAGTATATAATATATAACACATAGGTAGGTAAAGGTGCACGTTAATCGAAGTATAAATAAATTAGGTAACATATTGTTATTATTATTATAGATGCCAGTAGGTACTGCAGTTTAATCGTGGAAAGTCATACTGGTAATAATGTGTTTATACAAATTCGGGTAAAAAATAAACTTATTCGGCGAGTGGTCACCAAAGGTGTCGAAAATGCTCTTCATTTTTGAATACGTGTGCCTTTGTTAATATTTGAAAATTATAGTTAACATTTTAAACAATAATATAATAAAGCTTTGAAGCGATAAAAAAACAACGAAACTTCACTCGATGACCGCTTAACGATATTTGTGCGGTAAGGTACAATATAAAAAATATTATACGTCATAAGGGGTATAGGTATAGGAAGACTTCCGATCAAATGAAATACAGTGCACTACTGCGATCCATATATTATAATATATACGATAAAATTAAACGGCGGGCGCGGTTGTTATAATATATTAGACGGCGGCGGTATACGGGCTATGCTGCAGCAGTATGGCAGGACACTTACGTGATGCCGGACTTGAGGTTTTTAATTGATTTCCATTGGGCGATTTCGTGTTTGGACGGCGGCAGCCCGTCATCGTACAGGTGCTGCAGCGACGCCAGGTCGGCCAGCGCCAATTTCGGCCGCGGAGACGGGGCCGCCATTGGTTCCAACTGAATGCAAAAGCCGTCATCCGCGTCATCCGAATCGCCGGCAGCCGTTGACGACGGGTCGTCATCGATGTCCGCGAGTTCAACTTCGTCGCCGGCTGCAGCGACAGATGCAGCGGCAGCAACGCCGCCGCTGCCGAACGTCCGCAGCTCGGACAAGACGAACCGCCTGGAGTTCCTGCGCTGTTGGAGCATCGTTAGGCCGGTGTAACACGCGATCGGCGTCTGTTTTGCACGAGCACGTCACGCGTTCGCGGCAACACGGGTGTTTCAGCGCGGACTTCAGATACGCGGACGAGAACGCAGATAAACTCGTCGTCGCACGTCGATGGTAAAATCGTGACCGCGGCGCCGACGATTGTAGTCGGCGGCAGAGGACCCGCTGCTAAGCAGCCGTCGGTCGGTGTTGTGTGGTGGTGGTGGAGGTGGTGACGGCTTTAGCGATGGTAGTGGTTGCGTAGGTAGTCGAACGCGTTAGAGGACGGTTGTAATTTCGCGTGCGATTTATATGCGATTTATTTTAATATTATTAGAATGACATGTTATGGAAATTGGAGTTAAGCATATAATTTTTGTTTTTTTGATTTCTTTGGTGAACGAGTTACACACCAACTACGTACCAACAGCTCGGTTGGACTGTTGAGACACGAATATCATAACGTACCGCCCGCCACTGCGCAACAATAATTATTGGGCATTTTTGGTCGTAATATTATTATTTATAGACAAGTGCGTCGTGGAGTATATTATTATTGTTATTATTTTTTTTTATAATAATATATATTCACGTCGTTAGGCGTTGTTAATAATGGCGTTACGACAATCGTAATGATAATGATTGACCGTCGCAGCGGTCGTTACGTGGATAGCTAGGTATATAATAATAATATGATCGCTATTATAGAACGATGCAAGGGGATCCCATCGCGGTCGTCGTGCGAACAGCACGCGGCTGCACGCGTCCGTCAAGGTCGGCGACGACCTGTGGCGGTAAATGTGTCGTGCACGCGTGTCTGTTAGTAGGTCTTGTTCTCGGCGGCGATTGTATAACTTTACCTAAATATTATTATTATAAATACACGAGTAACGGCACGTGAGAAACCGAATAAATTATGTTATGAATTATGATAAACGCGCAGACAGGTCGGATAATGTGTGGGATACGAAATAAACCTATATACGATTGTTGTGCAGCGCGGGAGCACATTAATTAATAATTGTTTTAATTTTTAAGGTTTCCGTGATTGGTTTACGTGATTGGTATAAATGTAATTAACGATATTAATGAGTTGCGTATGGCGACCTGGGTACCTGTATTGTGTACTACGGTAGCGTTCCCACAGGTACCTATTCAAATTTCACAAACAGTAGATTAACACAACTGCGACGCAGAAAACACAAGAAATGAAGAAAACGCAAAATGGAATGACTAACAGTTCGCGCGTACGTAAAACAGTCGAACGCGAAGAAGAAGACTGCGGTGTAAAACCGCGATAATATTTAGTTATATACAGTCGATAACGTAAAATAATGTATACATATTGTATGCAACCAGCCACTAGATACACGATATTGCAACGTAGTATATTGATGATTTATGGCACACTGTCGGAAGTCATAATATTTTAATAATATATTATTATCAAATATCATTTACATACCTACTCGACTCGACGGGCGTTATCGGCAAGATACGACAGAGAAACGATGAATAAAATGTAAATTTCGAATCCGCAGCCCCACACTTAGCCACCTCTCCCCAAGATACAAGGTCCGTTTTTACAGCCGTACAACGAAGCTGCCGCAGATTTCGACGACGGGATATGTCGAGATTGCGTATACGGAAAATCAAGTATCGAAGTTAAACTACAAATACAAACCAAACCAGGCTGTTTAATACAGGTAATCTATTATACGTAAAAAATCCGTTGAGATTTTAATTTGATGATATAATATATTACGTAATAATATAATTTATTGGTATATATATAGTTTCATACGATAACGTAAAATAATCTAATGTTAAATAAATATACTATTTAATGTATTTAGATTTCTGCTGCGTCTATATGTATAATATTATATTATTAATGGTATTTGCTACTTTTATATCTTCAGTTTAAAAATCTATCAAATTATATAGCACAAATTAATATTTTATAAATTTAAAAAAAAACGGCATTTGATTCTTACTTTCCAATAATATCGATTATTCGATAGATTTAGATCATATTTTATCTATCATTTTATAAGAAGGATAATAGTTGTATTGTCTCGGTCTTACAGCATATCAAATACCATTTATTGATATTTTAATTTTGAAGTAAGTTATGAAAATTGTAATATTTTACATTCTTATAAGCTTATAACTCACTTTAAAATTAAAATTAAGTTTGATAATAGGCTAATTGAAGCTAACAACACAAAATGTATTCTGTTGAACGAAAATGTTGTAAGACGGGAAGAACACATCCGAGGATAAAGATAGACCTCTAGAACGTAATCGTTTAATCCATTATAACTTTTGATTAAGAAAGTTTCTAATCTAACACGTTGACCAATAAAAATTCTGAAAACGTTGTAAGTCCTCGCCGCCTGTATAAGCGAATGATCAATTCACTTTTTTTAAAAAACTACTGTAGCATCATTTTTATTTTATATTTTAGAAGTACAGAATTGTTCAGATTTTTCGAATACTGTGATGCTGTGGTTAAGAAATTACAATAAAAAAAGTGTGTTCTAGCACTAAGAGCAGAAATTATAATGATATAATAATTGTCTCTGGTAGATAGCTTTACCTGGACAATAATTCGACATGCGACAGTTCACTCATTTACCACAAGTTTTAAGGTCAAAACTCAAAATTACAACAAGTAACAACATAATATATTTTAATATATTATTTACACGCATTCGACACGGCACGAAACATGAATAGGTGTAAAATCAATTAGAGGTTTGAGCGCGGAATGATTTTTGAAAGATGACAATGCAGGCAATGTATACAGTCGTTATTTTAAGTCATAACAACTTTTATTTTGCCTGCGTAACACTGCACTTCACGATCAGATAATGTATTGTGTTGTGCTGCTGCTGTCAGTTACGCATATACTCTTATTAAGGACTTATAAACGAATTAAGTAACGAACAATAATGGGGTCCAGTGTTTAAATATTATTATTAATGTGCTTGATAAGTAGATTCTCGCCTAAACTAATATGAAAAATATTAATAACTATTAGTTATTACATTTGAACTATTTTGCGTTTTAACAATCGCATTATGTTCAAAAAATTAAATTAAATAGAGTTCATAATACAGAACACGAATAACGAAAACGTTAATTCTATTAAGGAAAGTAATCAATAATATTCAAAATTTTTTAGTTCATTCATAATAATTTTTCCCTATATAAATACCAATATTTGATAAATTAGTAAAATCTATTAAATTTTAAATGTTTTATTAAAAAAAACCCCAACATTCTTCACATGCTGGTTTGAGTAAACTTATTTTTGAGCTGTTGTGTTATAATTTATGGTATTAATCGAAACACATTTTTATCAAATACAATTCTAAGGAAACAATACAAAACATATTGATTGAGTAAAATTGCTTGTTTTAAAATGAGTCAATAATAGGTATAAGAAGTGTTATAAGTTAAATAAAAATCTCAATGTTGACTGTAATGTTGTCTATATAAATTCTTCACCGAAGTTAAGTATGTAAGTCATACTTGCAAAATAGAGTAAATAACACATGACGTAAATTATATATAAATCTTAAAATAAAACATCAGACGGCAAACTTCCACTTTAAAAATACAGATAACATGTAACTAAAATGTTAGTTAAAATCAAATAATTACACATAGTTGTAGCAATAAAAATATAATAAAGCAAATGTATAAAGATAAATATTTATCTGTGTACTAAATAATATAATATTTATTATTTTAAAACGGCTCATTTTAATTATTGTATATCGTGTAGTATAATTTACAATCGATTTTCTATTCGTGTTTCATGTAACTTTTAACCACTATTTTGTAAATATGTGTAAAAATATATATCCCGTATTATACAAATTATAACTTCCTTGCCCTTGATTAAAAATGTACAACTTGAACGAGAGTTATAAGAACTGTAATATAAATGTTTAAAATAACAACGGAATATAATATATGTACATTTGATTCATTTGAATTTGTTATACATTTTAAAACCCACCAATAAAATAAGTTCAATAATACTCCAAGTTCAAAGTTTATTTAAATCAACAAATAATTTAGTTAAACACTAATTAAACGCTTTACTATTAGTTTAATAGAGGATTTGCGTCCTATAATATGTATTATACCAGAAAAATCAGACTACTCTAGATAACACTAAATAATAAATTAATAAGTAATAACCTATTCGACATTACCTTTTTTAATCAAATAGGTATTGAATGTATTTTTATAGATTGTATTATTATAAAAACAAAATATTTTGCTCTCCAATTATTTGAATTCACGTGTTTAATATTGTGAGAATATACATTTATAAAAGCCAAAATTCATAAAAATGCTATTCACATCTATAATAATAATTATTAATAATAAATATTAATATAAAATGCTGAATTTTTTATTTTACGAATGCGTTCTAAGATTATAATGTAAAATTGCGCACAAATTTAGCAAGTCAGTGTTAAAATTATTAAATTAAAACATTAAAATGTACGCCAATAACAAAATATTATAAATTTATCATAATGAAAGTAAATAAATTAGATACCTTAATCGTTTCCTCTTTTCCGTTAAGCCAAACATGTTGTTATAAGAGCTGCTGTTTGATGTTACACCCATACGTGTTTCCTTACCTAAAGGAAAAGAATCAGTATTTTCGTGTTTCTCTTCTTCTAAAGCTTTCATTAAATCTCCATTGACGAGTTCGGTAGACGCTTGATCGACGCCATCCTCGTCACCGACAATAAAATTCACACCACCACTAGTTTCGGAACTCATCTTATCATCAATTAAAACAGATTCTTCAGAGTTATTGCAATCTGTGCTCTCTGCAAAAAAAAATAACGAATTACATTATCATTTACAACCATTAGAGAGTAATAGTAGGTTTAAGTAATTAAAAAAAGGAATCCCCTTATACCAAATAAATAGTATATAACCATTTCAATCAAACAAAAAGTACCTAATAAATATGTATAATTGTAAATCTACTGTAATGAGTACAGAGCAATAAAAACAGTCTAGCAATTTCGTCCCGACTGTAAATATGTTAAAATTGAAATAAAAATTAATAAAACGATTTCCAAATAAAGTATATAGTTCAACATAATATATGCATTTATAGTTCTTGTACAATATCTACGTCCTACAAAACATAATAATTATATGGAATAATATACACGTTATACACAATATAAATGATGAACGTACCATTTACAATGCATAATAAATAACAATTAAAATAAGTATTTCAATAGGTATACAATGATAAAATGTAAAACATAATTTGTGTATATTATAAAAAATAACCATCTTTAAACAATGCATACAAACTAATAACTATGTATATATATATATTACTACACAAAAATTATAATGTATTGAGTATGTTGTATGCAACACGTTTTACGAGTTAATTTTAATAAAAATATATTATTAATACATTTATTAACTATTAGTAATAACTAATAATAATATCACTGTAGGTACCTGATAATATAACAATTGTTTTATTAATTGGAAAAATTATTGAATTATTTAAGTTGGTTTTAATTATAAATTATTAATAATTGCAGCTTTCGCTTTACAGAAGTTTTAAAAAAATAATTTCCTAAACACATTTTTTTTAAAAACAACTTTAAACTATTGCTTAATATTTAAATGTTTTAGATATTCTTGTAACAGTGTATTTTATTAAATATATATATATATATTACTTAGCCAGAATTTAAACCACTAATTTATAAATTGAATACCTCTGAATCTTTGTATATAGTTCACTGATATTATAAAAAAATATTTAATTGCATTTAACTAATGGGAATTCTAAAATCTAGATTATAAATTACAAGATAGTATGATATAACCAATTTTTAAGTTAAAATAGCACCTTCATCGTGTCGGTTTTTTAAACTAATAATCATGTCAGGGTCAAAAAATAACTATGAAATTAATTAGTATCTAGGAAGGAGAGAATTAAATCAAACAACTTAATAGTTAATCGCGGATGTGCGTGAAAAAAAAGTTATGTCAATGTCATGCAACTTTACAGATGTAAAAAAAAATTATTTGAAAATTTCAATCATGATAATATATATGGACGTAGTTCCTACTAATATAATTAAAAATTAGTTACAAGAATTATATTACGTAATATTATAAACATTTTATTGTACATGCTTTGCACGTATTCAATAGTTAAAAAAGCATAGGTACTCAAGAGATGGAAATTGTTAATTAATTATATCTTAATTATCTTATTTTATAAATACCAAATAGTAAAATATTCACTTATAATAAGTACGATATTATTATTATAAACAAAACTACAATAAAATTTAAATAGGTATTAGTTGTATTTTGTTTTGTATTAGTACAGCATAATATGTAACAAATACTTACATAATACCAATCTATCTATTGTCTATCTATCTGTCTCGTATTAATTACAAATGCGCTATAATAACGGAGACAATTTTAAATTTCCGACGATGCTCTTTTTGAATTTCAGACTTAAAATTCTAACAAATACTAATTTGTATCATATTGATTATACTATATTGATTAAATTTCAAAAATGTTTCCTCATACCTACATCGGGACAATGTACGCTTATATTTCGATATAATATATCTTATAGTGTTAGTATAAATAACATATAATAATAATAATATATGAATAACATATTATACAATATATTATATAGTATATACCTACCATAATACTATTTAATTATATAATGCATTTGATCGGCTAGTAACCCCCCTACCTTTATACTATGTTTTATTATTGTTAACCGGGGCACATTTAATGATTTACCTACCTAATTCAAAATACAACGATTTATTAAATAACAATATTAAAGAAACAATAAATAGGTACATAATATTAGCACTGAAGCGAGCAGATCGAGTAATGTCCAAACACTCCAAACAGTTCAAACTCAATCGCAGTATCATGCCCTGTATTTCTTTTAAATAAGTACTAATGTTTCTTCTATTCTTGTTGAATAAAAAATACAATTGATCACTTTATGACATAATATGCATTATGTAGAAAAAATATGGAGAGAAGTTTATTTTGATTATATTTTAATTGAATACGATACTTTAATAATTCTAAACTAACCTGAAATTTTTAGTACAGGTTCTTCTGGCACATTTTTACCCGTATATAACACTTTTAAAGTATAATATATTTTTAATAAATACTCACGCGCAATAAAGAAAAATAGATAAAACATTTTTAATTCATTGAACCAAATATAATATACGTTCGTAAATATTTTGTTACATTAATAAAAGATTTCGATTTTGAAAATTAAGCAAATGATTTAATCAAATATATTCACCCTTGGCACACTGTACAGCCGAGAGCGTTCGGCCGTTTTCACATGAGTAAGCACAATACAAAACAAAAAGTTCAATGGTCAAAAAAAAAATAATTTGTTTTCTCGATTGTTATTATTATTATTAAACATATGAGGAGTAAATTACATATGAGTGCATTGTGAATTTAAGTAAGCTACTGAAACATGCAGATGTTAGATCTCTTATTGCATTAAGTAGTTTACTACTAGGACTCGATATAGTTTAAACATACAATTTCAAGTTAATTCTTATCAAGGGAAAAACCTGCTGTACAATTTAACCTTGGTGGGTGTCCACTACGAAGAGGTTCAACTCGTTCTATCGAGGCTGTTAACTTTAAATTAAAGGATTTCCAGTTTATTAAACTAGTTAATGCAAACTTTTGATACCTATGATATCGGAAAATAGTAAAACAGGCCAAAAATGTATTTAAAGAGACGAACAAAATTAAAATACATAGGTTTGACATCATCGGCTTTAAAAAACCAAATGTATATAACTACATTATACTACTATAATATAATACAACATTTAAAAAAATAAATATTATATTATTACACCTATAGGTACAAAGTAAATATGGCGGCATTTTAAAATATTTAAATTAACTACCGCAATACTTAGACGTTTATTTTGCAAAATAATTTTTTTTACAATAAAATTACAGTTTATTAATATATTAATATTAAAATTCAAACCTTCAACCAAAAATTTAAAATTAAGTCCTCAATAGTTTATTCATATTTAACATTAAACATGTAATTTAATCTTATGTACCTAAACCCAATGGCCTATGTTGCCGAGGGCTCTTTTCCTCTAAATAAAAAAAAAAAAAAATATTAAAATTCAATTTATATGGGTTGTATAAACATTTTACATTAGTACTATATATTTTATAAGACTCTTTCACTCTTTCTTATAAATAAATAATAAATTTAAAATTAAATTTTTAACATTATAAGTTATAACCAAACAATTTAACACTTACATAATATATATATATTGCTGCTCATTCAATTTTTTAGTTTGATTTAGTAATAATCATTAACAAGCAAAGAATATATTTTAACTTTCAAGCGAAACAAACTGTTTCAATAATTATAAAGTAATATTTTGTGAGTTGAGCTAATATTCTAATAAATATCCTATAATATATCCTAAAATAAACAGGTGCTTATTATTTTGCAATTAGCAAATTAAATGTTTCCTAGATGGCTAGATAACTCTTATTGTCTCACCCACATGTGTTGTCTCCGTCTTACAAATTTTAATGTACAACATAACACATTTTTGAATTTTGGTTTTTTTTTATATTCTAATTTAATTTTTTAATCAGTTATGAGCATTTTTAAATTGTAATTTCAACTTTAAAAATTAAAGAAGCGTAACAAAAAACAACGAGCAAACACTGATTATGTTCTACCTTTTTAAATTTGTTCTAATATTTAACAACATAAAATTGGTTCTGCTGAATGAAAATTTACTATATTGTAAGTTTGTGATTTGTAGGACATGCGGGTGCGACGTTCTATTAACACCCGTATGGTAGTATTATCCCATATTAATCCGGATATTTGATTACAATTTTTATTCCGAAGTTGAAACACCCAAATGGCCAAACACGTTCAACCACCTGAGTCGTGAATAAATAATTTGGGTGCAAAACCTTGAATGCAAATACAAACACGTCATAGTAAATAATATATTAGGTACAATAAAACTGATATACTATGTAAACACTTTCATAAAATAATTATCAAATGTCAATAGTATTATACTAATGTTGAGATCATGAGAATTCAGTAACGTAGTATTATTGTGGAGCCTAATGAATAAATGATAAATAAATGATTGATAATAGTTGATAATGGTTCTACGAAATATGATTTCACACACCTTAAAATATGGTTATATTATAAAAATACGTACATATATTTTATATAAAGGATAGGTATCAAAACTAAAATTGACTTAAGATGATCATGAAAAATAGACAGCGAGAGAAGAAATAATAGAGAAAATATCAAACCTATGCATATGGATATAACTATTAATGTTCTGTAAAAACATCAAATTATAATAATCACTACCGATAAACCGATGTATAATATAATACATCCTGTGATTAAAATTTCGAACGTCATAAATGATTTCTTCAAACATTTACAGCAGCAATAATATAATATGTTTGATATAAGAGCTAGAGGCCAGGAAAACGAATTTATGAAGTACAAACATAATCACGCTGGATATATTTTAAATAACATATAAGTTGTATTAGGATGAAAGACAAATATCGTTATTATTTTTTTTATAATTAAGAATTAAGATGTATTATTTTGGTTAGCAAAAATTCATAAACCTACGATAATTTATAAATTTATAAATACAAATTATAATGTTTTAATTTACTGAATAAACATTTTAATATAAATGTGTTTTAACTAATATAGTTTTAACTAAATTGTTATAATTTGAAATGTTATAAATACAAAGTAACTCACGTACATAATACATTTCACACACCAAAAATAATACAATTTTATAAGCGCATACGTTACCTATAGCTCAATGTTAAATTTTCGGTATGACGAATTCATTGGAGAGCTCTTTAGTTATAAGAAACACATGTAAAACTAAACTCTAGTAGGTTTAAGTTGGTAGACACAATAAACGTTTATTTGACCTTTTGCACTTACGTACAATTATTATGCCACTATATAAATGAACCAAGGAGCCGCTAACCACTAATGTCGTATGTAATTGAATATTTTAAACATTTCATAGTGTCTGAAAGTGTCCTTTTGGTTATTTTTTACTCGTAATAGATACAAAAATAAAAATGTATAGGCAACGTTACGAAAGACACAAAAAAATGCCTTAATACCAAACGATTTATAACACTAGCAGTATTACAAAATTTGAAAATTGCTCATAAAAATTGATTCTTAGTTTCTTTCACTTTATAATAAAAATTATTAAAAAAAAATCTATTCGTGATAAAATTGTATAATTATGCATATTTTGGTACTCATAATTTTTAAAACCAACAACATTTTTATAATGATTTTTTTTACCAAATTTGATATAAATATAACATTTAAAAAAAATTATATTCTTCTATAGCTGTCAATATTATCAGTTTTTTTTTACTTTTTTGCATGAAAGCGTACATTTTAATTTCATAATCATGAAAAATAATGTTTTGGAGTATTTTGATGTATAACAATCGAATTTCAAACAAGTAATTAATTAGTTTAAGGTAAATATATCACAGAAGTTGTATATTTTTCAATATTCTCTCGATTTAAAGCAGACCAAGGTAGAAATCCATTCTATACAACGATGAGTTTAAAAATCAAAAATTCTAACATCACTTATAACTTATAACGAAGTACCTAAGTAAATAAAAGTTAGTATAACTACCTACATAAGAAAATATTTACACAAAAACAGTATATTTATACAAATACAAAAAAATATGTTTAAGTTACAGTTTCTCTGAAAGATAAATTATGAACAATAAAGAATATTTCAAAAATATTCGTTTATATAAAAATTTAATTAAATTCTTTTTTATTTAAAACATTAACAATCTTTGCTTATATTATATAGCATAATAAGAAAATATTATAATAGAATATAATGTAAAATTATAACATGAATGGTATGAGGGGGATACCATCCGTTGATTGAACCCAACTAAATTAAATTTTACGAAATTAACGAAATAAAATATTGGACCATTGAATAAATAAAATAAAATTATAAAAAAAATTATTTTAAAATAGTTAAAATCAGAATTAATTTAAATAAACTCACAAGTATCTATTTTAGCATTTAAAAAGTAAACACTTATTATTATCTTGGAATATTATGTTACAATTACTAATATCAAAACATTCTACGTCATGTATTCACATTCAACAATACGAAGTTTAATAAACGATTGATTAACTACAACTATTACGTAAATTTAAACTAAGAAATACATTTTATATGTTAAAGTAGCGTGTATATATAATTTTTTTTTTAAATATGATAAACTATAACCTACAACTCGTACCTAAAAAAATTATATGAATATAACAGCAAGGTATAAAATAATAAGCACTAGTAATAACATACATTTTTATCAAATCATTTAGTATTATACCTAAGACATTTTTTATTGAAATTTTCTTTAAATTTATCAATACCTACTACTCTTAATCAATTTTAAAAGTGTTGGTACAAATTAAATTATTCATTAGATAATTCGAAAAGATTTTAGTCTAAAATATATATTGTATTACATTACAAAAACATACCTAAAAGAATTAATAATTCCAATTTTTTAAATTATAACTAATTTAATTAAAACTTAATTTAAAATTACGATGTGGAAATTAAATCCATAGCAAATATTATATATTTATCAATAACCGATGATTTTAATAAATTTACGATTTCCATACCTACGGTTAATACTAATTACTAATTAGTCATTAGTTACTAGAATGTCAATATCATTATTCATTAATCATTTAATACCATTCTAATTTGAAAAAGTAAAAACGGAAACAACTAAAAAAATAAGTATCTATCTATATTAGCTATAATAGCTAAAATAAATAAATTGGATATAACTACAACACACGAATTTCATCACATCTTATGTTTTAAGATTAAAATTGGGTATTTTTTTTTTAGTTCTAAAGCATTTTATATAAAATTTTAAAAATGACACAGCACAGAATAGTAGAAACTAGAAACTATATAGTACGTATACATAATAGAGCACTTTTTCTGTTCAAATAAATTAAATAGGTACGGATATACTGAAGGAACGACTACTAAAGACGTAAACAATAAATAACCAAACTAATTAATCATTTCTAACGTAAAAGTATATGTTGCCGTTTTAATCTCTCTTATCTTATATTTAATAAAAAGTGACTTTAAAGCCTGTTTTGTCAGTTTATAGGTATGATATTATTTATTTTCTCAAATTTGAAAATAGTCATAAAAAAATGTAATTAAAATGAAGAAATCGTATTGAATTTTTATGTCAAAATTGCACCAACATAAGACAACAAATCACATCAATATTTCATTACAAGATTGGTATAGGTATATCATGTTTTGAAGATTGACACTACATTATATATAGGTATTTACAATTATGTTAAGGCAATTTGAGACGTTCGAGTACTTTATATTTTAGACACTGAGCTGATTGGTTCATGTATTGGTTTTACAATAATGAGTGTTTTTTTTTATCTGTCATTAGTCATCATCATTCAATTTTTTTGGAACAGTATAAATACTTAGATTTTTAACTTCACTATCTTTTCTGGTAGGAAGGATAATCTAGTTGGCATTCGTACAATAGAGGGGGGGGGGGGGGGGGTACATTGAGGAAAAATTCCTAATAGGTACTTTTAAAAATAATAATAGATTTGTATTTTTAAGCAGAGCCAGTTTTTGACAAAATCAATTTTTTAATTTGTTGCAATTAAACGAATAACCGTAGATAATTTTTACCAAATGTTTATATTAGCATTTTCTGCACATGGTATAATTGTAAAAATATTTTTACTCTTTTTTTATCAACTTATAGACACATTTAAAATGTCCAATATTTTTTTAATTTAAATGTTGATGAAAATGATTTGTTTTGTCAAAAAAATCGACAATGTAATAAATGGTTTCTCCCTCATAGTTAGTTTATTCTGAAACCGAAAAATCTAAAATATATATAAGCGCATTTATTTTTATAGATACCTATTTGAAATTCAAATTTGGACAAAATTAAATATTTAAAGGAAAAACAATTTTATTTAACTTAAATTATTTTGTTGTAAAAATAATAATTATGGGGACTAGACATGTTTACGTATATTATTTTATTTTATAATTTATATACACAATGACATTTTCAAAATATTTAGACTAATTATTTTAAGCTATTGTCTATTTATACCACGAACCTAATTACACTGCTCTACGGTAAGGCGGGCACAATAATAAATATAAATGAATAAATGCTATTGTAATAATTCAATTTTTTTGGCAAAAATTAAATCAACCTACCGTAATACGAATAATAAAATACTAAAATAGATTAATTTAATAGCAATATCAATCAAAATATATCATGAAATAAACTTACAATATACTTAAAGGCTGACAACACAGTCTTCACTCAATCGTTTTTCGTATGCAAATATTTATCATTGAATTCAAATTTAACACAATAATACAATAAACATTATAGATTACAGTGATTTACTCAATGACGAGGTACACTCGACCCCTACTGTATAGCAGAGCGATTACCTACATTCCATTTTTAAAATTGATTCATTCCAATGAAATAGTTTTCTTATAAGACATCATCAATATGAAAATTGGGTTTTTATTTCAAAACATATCGACATATTAAGTTATTAAAATAACATACATCCATGAAATATTAAGCTTCGTAAATATACGTAAAACGTTCGTTATACACGAATACGCATTGCTTATTTAAAATATAAACCTTCAATGCTATTTAATATTTACAGTAATTTTTGAAATCGATTTAAATATAATCTGTATCTCCGAAAATATCAACAGTATATTATCATTTATCAAGTTTACTTATAGTTGGAGCTAAGAACAAAATTTATCAGTACACTTTACGTCTTTACAAGAATTAATTTGTCATTTTAGTTAATGGATTTTAATAACAAAATTTATTGTTTCACGTCTATTATAAATTATTTCCGTGTTATCAAATAATGTAATTTGCTTAGTTCATATTAATTAAAATGTTTAAATTAATTTTTAAGTGTACATAACAATGAAACAACCACAATTTTTATCAAGAATTATTACATATAAAATTATTGTTTACACAATACATAAGTAATTATAGTAGCTATATGCCTATATTCAATTATTATTATAATATACTATTTCTTTCATATCCAAAACGTAGTCCCGAGTCTTGTCAAATTAGTCAAATTATTGTTTTTCTTAAAAATTTTACTTATATGAATATTAGATACCATTCTTTAGAAATATGTATTTATAATCAAAAGCATTATAATAGCAAATACGTAATCAAAAATCGCATTTTATTAATTTATATTTACACAAGTAATAAGTATTTCTTTGAATTAAATACTTAAATTGATATTTTAATTATATTTTATTAATGATTATAATTGATGCTCAAAAAAAGACAGATAATTATAATTTACAATTTTGTTTATTCTAATATAGGAATACAATAAAACTATTTAAGTTGATCAATTTGTTTGCATTTGATACCAAGAATACCATAAATTATAAAATTTTAATAAAATAATCATATTTTACCACATATTTAAAGTTATATACCTATTAAATAATATTATATTTTTATAGTTTATAATATTTGTATTTTTAATACGAAATAATAAAATGTTCATAAGTTTTTAGATTAAAACAAAAAATAAAGGTACTCATAGATCATACAACTTCAAAATTATAAAATACTATCAATAAAGTTTAAATTAAATTAATAAAATATAATTTATTATAATATAGTAATATTGTACCTTACCCATTTTAGTGGAAGAAAAATCTTGTCGATATACTAGCTATTTTATTCCTGAACTAGCATCACTTATAACAAAAAAAAAAAAAAACGGAAAAAATACCTTCAAGCTTCGGAGCAAACTTATGTTTCTATGCATGAAAGGTCAGAAGAATAATAAATGATAAATCATTGGCTTTATCATGAAACTCGTAGAGGTCGTAAAGAAGGGAATCAAAGTCACCCGATTTATCAGTTATGAACAGCAAATGGATTAAGATTTTCGTTTTTTATGACCTTAAAATAAAAACCTTTGGTTGCGTTTAATAACCAATAATAATATTCATTATTTTATATCTATTTTTAAATATAAATTAAATGATATAATACGAATCATTGTTTTTGTAATAGGTACACATTAATTTAAAAAATACCTGTTACATAAAATACATTATGCCTAAGATTATTATTGTAGGCATTTTAACAAGCCATATAATATTGAATATTGTGAACAAGTTACTATTATAAAATACGTACTTGGGTATTCCCATACAAATTTTAAAATGGAACCTAGAAAATTCGTAAAAAAAAAATTGAATATGACACAAAAAACCAAGTGTTCATTACTCGACTCAATTTTCATAAATTTCGTCTAGGATAAATGTATTACCATTACCAACTTACTACCAACTTATTTGAATACAACAAAACAAACGATTTTGAGTATAACATAGTTTACTATAGTGTATAATACAAAATTATTTAAAAATATTATTTTATTCATAAAAATAATTAATGATTTAAGATTTTTAACAAAATGTATTGAACATAGTAAATATTACATATGTGAGAAAACATCATAATATTGAGTCTCAATATTTCAAGATACCAGTGCATCATAAGCCGAAATGGTTAGTACAAATTAATTTTGAGTATTAAAAGTGATAATAAAATATTTCATAAATAATTTCATTGATTTTGGAAAAAATATCAGTTTTCCAGAATACTTCTATAAAAATTGACCTTCAGTTTTTTTAATTTTTGTATGGTTTATGAAAAGAAAACCACACATTTCTAAAAGCATTTTAAACACATTATAGTACCTTTACCAAAATTGGTGAAAATAGCATAACTTTTATAAAACCTTACTGTACACATTGGCGCAAATAGGGCGAGGCTTTGGGGGACTTAGTCCCCTCAAATGTCGGTCAAGTCCCCCCAGTTCAAAATCTAGTAATTAGTACTAATTTTTATATTCTGTGGTACTAAGCAATATGGCCTATAGGGAGGAGGGCTTGAGTCCCCCCAAAAAATTTAGCCAATTGGCGCCTATGACTGCTGTATAGAAAAAATATTATATAGCCGTTATAAATAATTTATAGTTGGCTTTATATCAGTTAATTCGATTTTTTTAAATTTATGTGTTTGAAAATTGCAATATTGAAACCATATTAATAAGAGAAACTGTTTAGTACTTTTAATACAAGTAATTTATAAAATAGAAATTAATATTATAAAAGTGATTTGTTGTTGTATCTTTTTTTAGGTAGGTAATTCAGAATATTTCTAAAAACAAACAACATAAAAATAAATATTTTTGATGTTGAACGTCTAAATTAGTTTATAATTTAATGTATTAGGTAAAATTACACAATTAAGTGGATTATACAATTTTTAAGTACCTATGTAACATATATTATGTAATCAAATTATGATAAGTTACCCACCCACTTACCTATCTAATATTTGACACACAAAACACAAATTTACTTTATAACCATAGCTGTAATGATAATCAAACGAAAAACACAATTTATGGATATTTAATTTCATGAATTTTATATAAATGCTAAGCACATTATTTTATTTTATAACAACCCTGTGAATTTATATAATAATTAAAATAATAATAGAGGTAAATGTCAAAATAAAATAAACCTTTTTTAATCATCAAAACTAATGTTTGTGTTTTATAATAACTAAATATAAATTTAATACAATCAAACGGAATAAGTATTATTGTAAATAATATTTTATTAATGATATTTCACAGTTCATTGATTATTTGATACATTTTAAATGTTAAATAATATTAAAATTGTATTTATATTTGATAAGAAAATAAACAACAATATTACTATAAAATATGATATAGAATAACTAATACCTCATCAATTTTAAGCATATTTTTTTGTTGTATTTTAATTTTGAAATGGGTAAAAAATATTATAATTTAGAAAATTGTACATAAAATCTACAAGAAGTTAAATTATTAATTTATAAATACGAATAAGCTATCAAAAAACTTAAAAATAAATAGAAACAATAAGGCCCAAATTGTTTAATTTGTTTAATTTTTGAATGATTAAAAGTAGGTAAATGTATTCTAGTATTAATAAATCTAACAAGAAGACTGATGTTCAATTTATTATGATACATATTATGACAAACAAACATAATGAATATGGGAGAAGCGGCATACTCATAACGAAAAAAAAAAATATTTTTAGAGAAATAATTTTAATCATCTTAATTATCTTATGATAATATTTCCAATCATAACCGAAAGCTGTTAAATTACAACCTACAATATTAACTTTAATTAACATTGAATAAAAATAGTTTATTTGTACTAATAGTTTATTTTAACTAACCTGTTCTAAAAACCACTAAATATAAAAATAAATAGTATAGTTTAATCAATTTGAACTAATTACAAATAAAATTAATATTTTTATAAGTATAACATTATTTAAAAGATTAAAATATGTCACTGATGCATAAACAATTTATTAAATTTAATGGACCAATCGTGGGCTACTAAATCTTGTTTAAGGGACCATTAGCTCACTATTGATTCATTAAATGTTTTGTGCAACTCGGCATAAGAGTTTGACTTGTAATTAAACAAATACAAGATAATTCAATGCAACAAAAATATATATTTATTATAATATAAGAAGTAATGCCACAGATTTGTTTCAAACGTTTCAATAAGTATTGAAGTCTTTCTAAATAAAACCCATTTTGTTAACATCTATTTATCAGATCACTAATGATCTAAATCATCAATGGTTTAATATCATTGAAAAAATTGAAGTATAAAATAAATTTCAAACACCATTTGTCATGTTTTTTTTTATTAGCACTTAAAATTTAAAAAACTAAGGAAGTCACTTGAAAAAATTGTTTCTGTGGTATTATAAGTCACTAGTGTGCACACATTAAAATCTTCATATAATATATGTTGTGTTGTTAAATTAAATTAAGTTTTCATAACTGAATAGTTTTATATCAAATAAAATATTAGGGTTAAAGCAAGAATATTATGTAAGGACAATGTAAGAAATATTAAATTAGCAGTTTTCAATGGTCAATTGATTGTACATTGCCCAAAATGATCAGGCATTCTATAAAATTCCCAGATTTTCTACTTTACCTGTTACATTTATAGAATAAGACATGTAACAAAAGCTCAGTGACAAGTAAAAATATAGCTCTTAAAATAAACAAAAATGAGAAGCAGACTGTATAATGCACTCAATTTACAAGATATTCTGAGGTTGTAAGACTAGTGGGCTAGTCATATATGGCGTGTAGAGGGTGAATTGATATTTGATTAGACAGGTACTCATCAACAAGCCAAATAAAAAACAACCAATGGGAAGACCTCGACAACGGTGGATGTACCGAGTAAAAGATGATTTAAAGAGATTAGAAATGAAGCAAGTATTAAAGATGCAGAGAATCGAAAAGTTTGGAAATCTCTGGTAGAAGCTGCAAAGCAAAAAAAAGTATAAAATAATATCAATTTTAACTTCAATAAAAAAAAAAAAGAAAAAACTGTTATAAACATTTTAATCAACAAAAGAAAAATGGAGGAACTCGGTCCGTAGTATAGTAAGTCTTGAATACATTGTCAATGAATATTTCAGTAAGTCACTGTAATGGATATGTTAAATTTGAATACAACAATAAAACATTGTATACATAAAACAAATCCAAGTTGACATGGAAAAATATCACAGCAAAAATGTGTAAGTATAAAAATATTGCAACTAAAGAACATTATGGAATATTATTTTTCTGAGAAAAAAGTTATACTGATTACTAAATAATGTTTTCCACATTGAAATATTTAAAAATAAAATTTAATCAAAATACATAGATTAAGTTTGAATTCGAAAAAAAAAACGCAGCTAAATGTATTTTTTGGTTTTCCATCAATAGAAATTAAAGGTTATTTTATTCATTAATGACAGTCTATACTTGGAAAGTGTGTCAACTAAAAGTTACAAATATCAGGTGTTCAAAAATTTGAAATTTTTATTTCTATAATTTAATGACTTGGTAGGTATTGTTGAAAAGTAAATAATACCAATCAATAAAATAATAGGTATATTGTATATCTATAATATAATATAAGTTATTAAATATAATATTTACCATTGCAACTTTACATCACTTTACAATTTACATTTACACATCATGAAATGTACTTATTTTATTTTTCATAATTACATTCAAAGATTTATTTATCTTTTACACTTTTTACTTTTAACAACATTATTTTAAGATCAAGTTATTAAATTAAAATTAAATAAAACAAACCATGCATTTAATATACATACGAATCAAACAAAATAATATAGTTGGTAGAGATTGTTTATTAATGAAATTTAATAAATATAATCTTAGAAATGAATCCATTTATGAGCCACAAATTAATTAAGATTTTACTGAAGTATTGAAAAAATTAAAGTTATTTGTATACAATAAATAATAGTATACATCAGGGCAGATGTATATGCTACTATAGTATACACTGGGCCGATGGAATATTGTAAAACTTAACGTTAGACCATTGATCAAAAATATTCATAATTATTATCTTTATAATAAAGTAAGTATACATCATATAAATATTTAGTATTTTTATAATATCCATAATGTGGACGTCAAAAATTATTTATATTGCTACATCGGGTATTTAAAAATTAATTTAAAGAAAATAACCCACTTGGTGAACTAAGTCAGACTACAACGTTTAGATTTTACCATTATGTTTCATAATACCTACTAAAACATGGATTTAAAAAAAATATATATAAAAATAAGGATTCTGGCACATTAACATCATACCAAATGAGTTCCCGTGATAATTTATTAACCGGCTGTTTATTAGACATGATTATAGAATTATTATTGTACATTATCAATAAAAAAAAAAGGTGAACAAGTGGGTACTAAAAAGCATATTAAAAAGCATAATTTTAAATAATTTATTTTAAAAATATTTTAATTATCATCAAATAAATTGTAGATAGCGATAAATGACAATTTTTAGTACTCTAAGCCTAAATTTTTAGCACACTTTAGTATTTAGCTACATTGTGTGTAATGAAGCGATACTATGTTCATCGCTTCAAATCAAGTAGCATAATACTGTAGCATTGCAACAATTATTGTGCTACTCCCAACCACTATAATAAACTAATCTACTTTTACATTTTCGAGAAAAATTTAGAAAAAACTATTTATTTTTTAATTTTATGATACTCTAATCATTGACATTATTAGGATCATTATTCATTGGTTAACATTAGAATCATTAGTAATAATCAAAAAGAGTTCAATGCTCTCATTTTAATTATTATTGGTGGAGTAATATCAAATTATTAAAGATTAGATGATTTATTTAACATCCTAATTATTAAGTAGATGATACATACAAGGTATGTGTTGTTAAAATATAAAATAATCAGAAGGCATGTACCGGTAGTAGACTTTTTTAATGGTTTTATTTACTTATTTTCCAATAGACTATTGGGGAGAGGCAGGGTGGGCTTTTGTTCTCTCCTAGTTATTAATGGGCCACTGTCGGGCTAGTTTTGGGTCTTCATATAGTAGCTAATAGGTATGTATGAAAAATAATTTCATCATGGCTCATTACTATTAAATACTTTGATCTATTAGATACCTAAGTGAAGTTATGGAGAATCTTAATAATAATATAATATAGGTAATATAATTTCCAAATACCAAAGTATATGGTATATTATTTGTATTTGTATTTATTCTTCAAGCAGATAATTGGCATTGAACATGTTCGTGTAATCGTGTGGAGGCCTATACATCTATATATTTTAGATTCTGAGCGTAGCAATGAATGTATTGATTTTACAATAATGTGTGGGTTTTTTTTGTGCCTTTTTAGTAGAAAAAATGCTTTGATCGTCAACTTTGATGGAGGTTTCTGGGAGAAAATTGTTCTTTTTAAATTTATAATATTGTTATTAAAATAATTGTTTGGTATCCTTGGTTATCAAATAGTTATACTATCTTAGATTTATTAAAATTTTTTACAACTAAATGTAGATAAAAAATTATTTGTTAGATCAAGAAGCTTAAAATTATAATACAAGGTTCCTGGTACATTTTTACATTTTATAGCTATTTAAAAACATTAAATTATTTATAACTCACAATTTTGTTAGACAAAATTACAAACATTTTCAAATTCTTTTGTAGTTAAAAATGTATAAAATGTTAGATTTTTATAGCTTACAAAAATATAAATAACATAATGTATTACAAGGTTCCGCATAAGTAGTTCAAACAAAAAATCATTGATCATTTCATTTTAGAATAGGTAGATATGAAAATAAAAATAAGGCAAAAATGAATTAATCATACCTATTATTACTAATAATAATTAATATATAATATAAAATATCCTAGACTGACATTCAGCCTGCTCAATATCATTTTTTTATATGTACAATGATGTATGGTTGAATTCAAATTTAACACATCCAAAGCAATGATCCACTTGACAATTACTGTAGAGCAGAGCTACTTGCCCACCTTTTTTAATATTAATATACATATTATTTAGATACCTAAACGGAGAGAAAAACTAGATAGGTATTAAATAATAGAAAAAGGAAGTACACATACTGCTACAAGTTAAAAACTAGCTGATTTTATTAATTCCAAATAATGTTAATAAATTATTTATTGTTGAACTTAGAAAGATATTAGTAATGCATGTCAAACATATTTTTATTTAGTCTATAGGTACCTAGGTACTTTATAGATTTATGCTTAAATATTCTCTTGGGGTTGTAAATATCTGCCATTATTAGAGAAATCTACATTTTTTATTAAATTAGAATACTGTTGGATACTCATAAATGATATCATTTAATATTAAGGAGTCACTATCAAGATAGGTACTCTATAAAACAAAAGATATTCACTACATTTTTTATTTATCCTCAAAAATGTTAAAATATTGAACACTTGGTAGGTATATCAAAAACTTAACGTATTAAATTATTTAATTGGTAAGAAGGAAAGTACAAGACAAATAATATATTGAAATACAAATACTACACCGTTCACTAATGGTATAATATTCAAAATATTGACATATTTGTAAATGTAAAACCCAGATAGGCACACCATATTTTATTTCAGTTCCAACATGAGTATGCGCAAGCATTTAATTTATAATATTTGACAGTGTCGAATTGAAGTCAAACATAATCGAGCTCGACATTGCATAAATTGCTAATGATTCGACATAAACTCAAAATTCCAACCAAGTAAATACACAAACGAAATTCATTATGAAATTGCGCTAATAATTATAACGAAAATCGAAATTATATTAAACTATATTATACCAACCTGTGTGATCGTACTCTTGCTCTTGACTCGTGTAAACACGGGACGGTTTACAATAATTGCGGGTACTGCGAAAACGGAAAATCTAACGTTTTACATGTCGTTTACTGCGATGATAACAAACTACATTTGATGAACGGACGATGATGATTTGAGAATAAGCGTCTTCTTAACCGACGGTAGGGAATGAAATCAACGATTTAATCATAGTTTTAAAAAAAAAATTAAAAAAACATAATATTAACAAGACAACATTTCTACGGGAGATACGATTGGTCAAACATTTAAACAACAAAAATAATATCGAAATAATATCAAAATACTATAATAATGTGTTTAAAATACAGTAATAATAGTACTACTAAAGTCGAATAATAATTCTCTACACACGAAAAGTTCATAACCTCTAATCAATCAGTGGCGGCGGCGGCGGCGGCGGCGGCGGCTCTCCGCTACAACGCAGCAATTGTGATAGCTAATGAGAATGATAACACGCGAGACCGTCAGCTGCCCGCCGAACGGTGGTTGGCCGGGTCCAACGGTCGCTTGTCGGCGGCGGCTGGAATTCGTCGTCGCCGGACGATCCTGATCGCTGCGATGGCGAAGATGGCTGGTGGAATGCGCGCGCAACTGCCGTGCAAGGACATCGACACGATAAATGGCCCACAAAAACGGGGAAAAATACGTGGAATCATGACGTCTTTCGACAACTGCTACTGCGAGTTGAGACGATTACGTTTTATTATTATTAACGCCGAGAGTCGCATTACTCGTATTAGTCGTATTACTGCTTCAAATGTGCAATGTGCAATGATAATATTACAAACTACGCCGCAAAATCGAATTGAACGCATTTTATTGTGCTAAATGTAATAATAAATTATAATTACATTATACGCGATCTTCTATGCAGTGTATTTCATATAGATTATAGTTTATAGGAGGCAGGAGCTGATGCCTAATGGCTAATACCATTGAGTTTTAGTATATATAAACAATATGCAATATATACTCAATAGTCAATGCTAATACCTATAACTTATATATGGCTATAATATATTATAATAATATTACATTATTTCTTATTTCGTTCTCTAAATACCTAGTCACAATTACAAATGGTATTTCTATTTTTTTGGGGGAAGGGTGGGTGGCGCGAGTTCAGATCGGATATTCATAAGTAACACAAGTACTTTTAAAAAAAAGAATCACTCTGCTCTAGTTATTTCTAAAAATATGTGTTAGCCGAAAATTAAATAATTACCTACTTTTTATAGCTTATACGGTTGTTATATTAGACAACTTTATTATATTTTATAAGAAGAATAAACCTAACAAAGTAATATTAATATTAGAAATTACATTGAAAACAATACGATGACAAAACATCTTTAATTAAAGCAATATCATAATAATATACTTAGTTTTATTATATTTGTACGTTTCTGTATTAGGTATCTATCTTTTTAAATTGGTACTTGGCCATAGGTACCTAACTATCTAAATTGGTAAAAATTAGTATGCTGACCGGTGTCTGTCTTACGGTAAACATAATGTAGGTATAATATATTATTATATCGCTGTAGGTAGATAAAATACATTCATGATTCATCGCATAAAATATATAGGTACGTTACCTATTATTTTTGATTGTCTTTCTTACTAAAATACCTACTTATGCATAATAATTTGTCTAACTAGCAGAGCCGTATTTAAGGGAGAGGGGGCAACGGGGACATTTGCCCTAGGCGGCCAATTTTTGACACATTTAGGGGTGGCCAGGTGACGGTGTACATTATATAAATAAAAATTTTTTTTTGGTAAGAATTTGTTTGGTTACCTATACTTGGACTTTTTGCATAGCATGACTATGATACGGCCATTTGGCGTCATTTAATGATATGTCAATCAATGATTACTATTAATTTTTGTAATTTGTTTATAGATTAGTAGATTACATTTGTCATACATTTTGACAATAATTAAAATATTATCTGCATAGGCGCAAATTGACTAAATGTTTTGGGGGGACTCAAGCCCCCCTTCCCATAGGCCATATTGCTTAGTACCACAGAATATAAAAATTAGTACTAATTACTAGATTTTGAACTGGGGGGACTTGACCGATATTTGGGGGGACTAAGTCCCCCAAAAGCCCCCCTCTATTTGCGCCAATGGTGATCTGTGTTCTTAACAAAATTTTCATTTATAAAGAACTACAACTAAACAATTAAAAAGGGGGTAAGTGGATGTCGCTCTGCTGTACAGCAGGTTACAAGTGGGTCATTGTAATGGATGGTGTTAAATTTGAATTCAATGATATAATATCATTGTATAAGAAAAACGATTCTGAGCGAAAACGGTCAGTCAGTTTATGATATTATGGTAAATAAAGTAATTTATATATTTACCTATTTACGTGGAACCTTGTTTTAAATTTTTAATCCTTAGCTATAAAACATATTTGAATATTTTATAAATTTTTAACTACAAAATAATTATTAAATTTTAAATTTGTCAAAATTCGAACTTTAAATGCTTACGAAAAAAAATTGTTCTTATGCATGTTTATTTTAACTGCTATTTTAACAATATATCAGGAACCTTGCATTAAATTTTCACGTTTTTTTACCTACTATTTTATTGATATTTATAGAAAAAAAAAACTAAAAAAATTGAAAATAGACAATGTCCGTAAACAACTCAAAAAGTGTCAAATTACTTTCAAAATTTTATCGTGTATAGTGAAATTTGTATATTTGTACATTTGTATAGCTAATAAGTATAAAATAATTAAACTTGGCTATACTTATTTAATTAAAAATAAACTTATAGTTATAACAGTTATATGTATTTATAATTTTGATTCACGTTAGAGCCATATAATAATAACAAGTCCATAACAATTAGCAGGAATACAGCATGATGTAGTGATATACCAGAGTCCAGAATGCTCCATAGGAACATACCGATACCGTTCGCTGACGGCAGACCATTTCACCCTGACAATAATAATATATAGAATATAAATAGGTAGGTACTATATAGTACTACCTATACTTTACTAGTACCTAATACCTACCTATATTATTATCGTGATTCGTGGTGTAACAGATGATACAGAATTATTGTTCTTCGCGTAATACAATTACTATTATTATTTTTTTGTTTTGTTTAATAACTATATTATAACTAATTGCAATTCAAATAGGTAGGTACCTAATTTACAACGTATAATAAATATCATAGAAAAATTAGCCAAAATAACATTTTAATACCCTAACTTATCTAACCACCCTTACTCTAAGCGCTATACGTCCCAATTACAAAAAAATAGTAGTAGAACACTGAAAAGTTAGTTGAGACTTGAGATACCTACTCAAATAATAAATAGTTGTTACTATTGTAATGGTTAGATTAAAGTTATCTTCTACTTTTTTATGGTTGATTAATATTTTATACATTAACCATTGACGTAAGATTGTATGGATTGGTAATATATTTGCACTTCTGTCCCCCAACTCACAAATTCCATTTTTTCTGAAATTAATTGTTACTTTCTAGTTTCTATATAATATTATTAATGATGAATAAATGTATTAATAAGTTGATATAAACTGCAGTCGGTAAGGTTATTTTTTTTTATCTAGCGTTATTAATAATAAGTGTTGATTTTTTAAATTTGTATTTTATTATAGATCCGATAAGATTATGAGGTCATAACAGCATTACAATTGACCGCTAGAACATGATCTCGATGAATAGTTCAATGGGATAATAGATCTACAAGTCTACAACAACAATTCTTTCTTTAAATGTTATTAGTACAAATGGGTTTTTAAATATTACATAGATTGATATTGTACAATTTTATGTTAGCTAAGTGCTACCTATATACCTATTAATAATTATGTCTTTATACTAGGGTTTTAAATGTAAATAAATTATTTGTAAATTTCTGCAATTACTTACTGCATTTAATTAAAATATTTGTATGTAGTATGTTAAATAATAATATAAGTACGTAGTGGTGAAAATACTAAATAGTTTCAAGTCCTTAGGAAGAATATTTTTTAAATTACGATTAAATAACAACTAAAAATTCACAACGTTATTTTTCGTTTATATATTATGCAATTTAATAATATTTTAAAAATGCAATAAAAAAAATTGTACACATGTATTTTTAGGTTGGAGTAAGAAAAATGTATGAGGAACTTTCTATTCAATTTTTCAAGACTTAGCTATTATTAAATTGAACAGTTTGTAAATTTCTAACTACATATAGGTAATAATAGTTTGTACATATTTGTAATTTTGTTAAAAATTCAACTTCTAATGCCTAAAAATAAATATTATACCCATACGTATTTGTATTATTGATATTAATAATAATATATTATAAATATAAGTTTAATATTTAGGAAATCTTATTTTATACGTTTTAAAGTTTTTGACCGACCATACAATTTTCATCAACATTTATTGAAAAAAAAGTAAAAAAACTGAACATTTTGACAATTATTCCATATCTACACTCTAGAAAATGTTATATATATATTCTATGGAAATTTCAAGTTCACTATTATTCGTTTTTGAATTACAACAAAAAGTAAAATCGATTTTATCAAAAATTGGTGTTGCGTAAATATTATCGTTTTTCAGTAATTTTTAAGAAATGTGCAAAGAATTTTTAATTTTGAAACCAAAAGTACTATTTTAACATAAATATGTCTTTGATCTGAGTAGTTATTTTTATTTTCCAACCGATTTTGAGTAACATTTTATTTCTTAACATAGAAATGAATAAAATGTAAAAATTACATAATTCCGTCTAGGTATATACATAATTGTTACCTACAACTAATGGTTAATTCATAATACCTACATATTTTTTTTGATTCATAAATGTTCTTCAAAATAGAAAATATTGAGTAGCATGTTATGTTTGTCATTTAGACTTAGAGTATCTCACTACCTCATTTTTCCTTTGTATATATACCTAGTGGGAATTAGTTCTAGAGTTACACCAAAAAACAAAATTGATAACTATAAAAGTGTCAAAATATAATTTAATATAAATAATATTATCAATACAAATATACAATGTACCTACATCATTGGCAAACCAATAAATTCGCATTCATTGCGCTTACAAATTTCAAGTGAAGACGTTGTTAATGGATTGTGAGTATGTGACCCATAATTTTATTGTATTGTTATTTTTTGGTGGGGGTGTACTCGCTACTAGGTTGATCACCCCGTAAATACGGCTCTGATACATTCTACTATAATACGACTTACGAGTACATATAAATACGAATATACGATGTATATGTATATCATTAATATTTAATAGTAACTTTGTATAGAGGCGAGTTATAATTATTTTAACATCATTTCATGTGTTATACAAGTAACAACTAGGTTGCGTATATATCTAGTTGACACAAGTCACAATACTCACATATAAATTATATGGTAATGATAATAAACTTTGTTACAACTAGTAGGTAGGTACTCAAAATACAGTTTGCATAATGAATATTTATGATAGAAATATTATAACTATATTTAATGGTCGTTATGGCCGGATAGAGCCAAATAGTAAAATAATAAATATCTAAACGTTTAACGTAATTAATTTAGGAACTTTTCTGTTTTACCGCACATCCATATTTATTGGAACTTTTATTGTTTTTTTAAATATTAAGGTATGTAGTTATAAGCATGTTGAAAAGTAAAAACGATGGTAAAGTCAGAATTTGGCGGTCGAAAAGTTATTGCTAATTGAAATTTATAGTATTTTCACATACACTCGCATGGCGTGGTCACTCGTGCGGACATTTAGAATCGAAAACGTCCTCCGACTTGTTATGTAAAACCTTAAACCACCTTGAGACTTGGGTGGGTCTAGGACTTCAAATAGGTATAAGTGTATATAACTTCAAAACTAAATCCGACCGCCAAATTCTGACTTCACCATTGTTTTCAGTATGCTTAACCACATGCATCAAACAAACATTTTTTTTTAAAAAAAGGTGCATGGTAAAACATAAATTTACTTTAATTTAATTCACTCGGCCATGAATCACATGATAATTTTTCATTCGTGTGAGAAGTTTTAAAATCTAACTAAGGCACTGTCTTGTGCTACTGAGGTATCTTGAGCGCTATCTGTCTCAGAAAACAAGAGTAAATATTGTAGTATTTTGTATTGCTTCTACGTTCAATATAATATTTTAGTTTTATTCTGTGGTGCAAGTGTTCTACTCGGCACATTCCCCCCTGTAGCTGTTTGGGCATGCGCAGTACGACCGCTTATCATTATCATTGTTATTGTTGACAACACCAAGACAACGGGTGTACGACTGTACGAGTTTACGACAAGTGTAACGTTTTTTTTTAAATTTAGGTATTGTATATTGTATTGTGTTCTCACAATTTCTCTACCGAAACGTCCGAAACATATTTTTTAAATGCATTTGATTTGTAATATGATTAACCGACATTTAGGTGTTACGCTAATAATATACATTGTCTAGACTTACTGTTTAAATTATATTAAATAATTAAAATACCTTGTTCCCATATCTACGTTTTAAAATGTCAAATTATTCAAATATTCCAAACTTACCAACATATTCTCAATTCCGAGCCACGGAAACTGTAAGTTTAACTTGTCAACTATGTTTATTGTTACTTAATGGCTTAATTATTTTGTTTAGTGGCAAGCATTAGTCGACCATTTCAGAAGTGGTATGCCGTTAAAATCACATCGGTACCAACTTTGGTTTAGGGACAACTGTTTCACGGGATTTGAAGCAGTTGATTGGATGTACAATGAAGCGTCTTCTGGGAAATTACAATATTTGTTTAATAAAGGAGTTACACGTCAACAAATAGTAGCATTAATGAATAAGTTTTTTGAGGCTGAAATTTTTAAAGCAGTTAGTACAACATCAACAAAATTTAAGGACAAGTCAGAATTATATGAGTGAGTATTGTAGTTTTTAAGTTGTCTTACTTCAAGCTAAGGAATAATCAAGTTTATAAAGATTGCCTTTTTTTAGTTTTTGATAATAAGTATACTAAAATAATTATTACCTACTTCAATAACTTGAATCGAAAGGGAGATAAATATAAATCAAGTTCTATTTATATAACTAATCTAACCTAACCAAGGACAAGAAAATGATTTGAGACAACTGTTATTATTTAAAATGTTTTTAAATTGTTGTGTAATTCAATATTTTTTTTCACATATTTTCATCAATCATATTTATTAAGCAGGGCTCGGAACTGTATGTGCTAAAAACAATAAAATATGTGTATACATATGCACTAATAGAGTTAAAATATGCATTTATTTTTTTATAAAATATATTTTTATGCATGGGAATAAACTTGGAAAAAGCATAATTATTTAAATTTTTTAAATAAGTACAAATTGTGTATGTATATTATTTGTAATTTGTTTGTAGATCTTAAAGAATTATTATTAGTCTAAAATTTAAAAAAGATAAATGTAAGAACTAAAATGAATATTATAATATCATATTATTATATTTATTAATACTCGGTATATAATAGGTATAATTCAAAATATAGACAAGATGACATTGTGTGCTGCCGTGCTGGTTCTTTAATTTAAATTATTTAAATTACAATTTTCAATGAATCGAAATTTGTTTGTTGTTGATTTATAATCTAATAAGCGTTAATATGCTTAAAATCTGTAAATATGCAAAATCATATAAATTTAGTAAATTGTGATAAATATGCAACATGAATTTTTGTATTTTGATTGTGTATGATGAAACAAATGTGTGTAAAATTACATTTTAAAAAATATGCAGCTTTTTAATAAATATGAAAATGTATTAAGTTCTGAGCCTTGCCTAAATTACCTATTCTTTTTTTTTTAATAAACAAATTTAAATGTAAAATAGTTAAAAGTAAAATGCTTTATCATACATTTTTATCAACATTAACTAACCTAATTCTAAAAACTTATATCTAATTTTTTTTATTTTGTGTCTTCTATTAACCTAATAACATTGAATATCATCATTTCAGATTTGCATTGCCAAAGAATATGAACAAAACAATCAGTAAAGGATCTGTATTATCTTCATTAAATGTATTCCTTATGAATAAACCTCAATCATTGTCTCCTCAACCCAAAAGAAGTGAAAAAGTTATTTGTAGTCATAGAATGAAGTCTTATTCAATGGAAAATGTTGCAATGAACACATATTTAAATGAAAATCATAAAATAGCTAATTTCATTATACAAAAGTAAATATTATTAATATTATTATTATTTATCTATTATGCTTATACTACATTTAGGTATAGTGTCATAGTATAGGTATACTGTTTTTTAATCCATCCATATTATACATTTTTCTTTTATATAATTATATTAAACATTGGTTACCTTATTGATGGTTAATAATTTAAATTACTAATTAATCTAAACAATTATGCCTACAATTAAAATGTTAACTATTTATTTAATCTAATCTAGCTACTACTGTAAAATCAAGTTTAACTATTTACATTTTTTTTCATATATAATGTAAGTAAATGGCTATATGCAAATGATAGGCAAATAATTATTGTTTGGCATACTATAACATTTTGAAAGTATATTACAGAGGTCAGCAATAGGTGGAGAGAAATAAATAGACCGCCAAAAATATATGGTTTTAATGCAGATTTTCTTTTTCATTATGTTTCTTAAAGTTTTCTAGACCTTAAAATTAAGTTTTCAAATGGATGACCCTTTAGGATTTAATTGCTAGCCCCCGGTATAGTGAATACCTAAGGTTTTAAGAAAAAATAACTAGAATTATTCTGAATAATATATTTATTTTATTCATAAAAATATAAATTTAAACATTGTGTTGTTTCTTGATTTATAGCTTGCAGAATATACTTAAAAGTTTTAATATGGATGATTTTTTAAATACCGAAAATTTAAATAAGCAGTGGATAATCATGAATATTTATAATCAAGATTATAATGTTGATGGTTTATTTCCTAATTGGGTAAAGTCTGCAATGGATAGCTTAACATCTGGTAACTATAATATTCTATACTTAAATATTAATTTCTTGCATGAATAATAATGTTTAAACATTTATAATTTGTTTTTTGTTTTAATTTGATCAAAACTTAAGTAAATCTAAAATTGCAATTTGTATTTAAATTACAATTCATATATTATAATATATATCTAATGTACCTACATAAGATATTTTACAAATCTTGAACCAATAAAGACATTTTAATAAAAATTCTGCATATAAGATAATATGTATCAATCTATATTTATATTACTTTACCAAGGCTAAATTAATGATTTGCTATTAATTTTTAATGGCCATCTCTTATGTTATTAAATATTCTAGTAGATATTACAATTATTAACTATTTTGTAGGTATAGTATAACTGCTTTCCATATTGTACCTATACCTTGGTTTTATTCACCTACATATAATTATTGCATAAATAAAAAAAAAAAAGAAGTATTCTAAAAATGTTTTCAACAAAAAGTATATTTTAAATACTTAAATAACTTAAAATCTAATTTGTATCAAAACTATAATAAGTTCATAATTGTTTGATGATTTTTTATTTTTATTGTTTAGATATGGAAATTAATGAGTGTACTTATCCTGGATTTAAAGCCGATGTTTATACTGTAATCAAGGATTATTTTTTAAACTCAGAGGAACCTCTGATTCCGATATCTTTTTATGAGATATTTATTTCTATTTTGGTTGTGGTTGAAAGGTATGATCATATGTGTAATAAGAATCTAAAGCATACAGAAAATAATAATTCAACTCAATTATCAACAAACATGTGCTGGGAAACTGAATTTTCTACCGATCACTCAAAAACATGTATTGTTAATAAGTGTTTTGATATTTCCGGACAGCAAGTATCATCACTTTCCAGATCTTCTGTCAGTAGTTGTAGCAGTACATCATTTTTTGAATCATGTGAAATAGAACAAAGTAAAATGGAACATAAACCATTAAATATTTCACATAAATATTCAAAGCCAAAGTTAACTCGAACAATCAGTTCACCAGAAATATCTATAAAATCACAATCATATTATCAAAGAAATATGGAAAAAATAAGGAAGAGGAAAATTGGTCGCACAATATCTAATAACTCAATTAATCCAAAGAATTTAAACGAACTTGATGAAAGCTTCTATTCAGACGAGTATGGTTTTAAAAATAAACCATTGGAAAATAATAAATTTGTTTGTCCATCTACTTCTGGATATGTTAATTTTGGTCTTTTTCAATCTGAAAAAATTAGTAATGATGATACCAATGGATTTGATTTAGATATGGCAATTTCTACTCTTCATAAACTAATTGATATAACACAAATGGACCACACACAAATTCTTAAAGATCAATCATTTAATGGTATGAATGTATGATTAAATTTGGAAATTGCTTATTATTATATATTGATATGAAACTGCTAATATTATATTTAACAATTTTGAGAGAAGTTTCAAAATCAATCTAACAATATAAGGTATAACTTATACTATGTCAAATTAAAAAAAAAAGTTGTCCTAAAATATAAATGCTTGAGATTAATATTGTATGAGAATTAACTTACATAGAAGTTATAACTTGTAAAACATAATGAGCTTGATATAATTTTATTCAATTACTAATTAATAAATGTATCTTTTTGTAACATATAACATTTGATTTAAATTGAAAGTATATGATAAATGTACAATAATTAATTATTTTTAGGTTTGAATGAAAAATCTTTACATTTGGGAATTCTTTTATATCAATTACTAAGTCTATGTCTTCCACCATTGAATAGAGCAAAATTACAAGTATTTTTAAAGTTTGTTTCTCATCTATCTTCAACTTACACTAAGGTATTGTACTAATGTTTTTTATCTATATTTTACGCAACAATTGATTGTGAAACTTTGGTATACTAATTATAATGCTCATATATTTAAACTAGGTTTCATATGACTATGAATGTATATTCAGAGGCATAATAATTAAAGCTTGCTGTTTTGATTTGAATCTCGGATACCCTAGAAATCCAAATTTTAGCCCTGCATAGAACTTTGATATTTAAAAATGTGATTTACCGTTAGTTTTTAATAAATAATATTAAAATTTCTAATATTTATTTTTAAATATCTAAAAAAAGTCTTCTTATTGAATTTATATAATATTAGATTTAAGAGAACGTCGCACCAGCATGTGCTGTATCCGTCTTACACACGTAAGACATAACAAATTTTCGTTTGCTAGTTTCAATGAGGTTCTGTCAGTTTTGTTACTAGAGTAAATTGACCTATTATTAAACTTTTCAGCAACAACATTTTTCAAAATTTTTTTTTAACTACGTTCATTTTGGGTTTTTTATGATATTTTAGTTTTTAAGTGAGTTATGAGTATGTACAACATTAATATTCAAAAATGCTTATAGTTCACTTAAAAATTAAAATATTGTAAAACACTAACAAGAGAACCCAGATAATGTTGTTACTTAAAAGTTTGAAAATATATAAATTCTCTCAAATATTAAAACTGAAAGCACCCTGTCATTTTGGAAACGGAAATTTGCTGTGTAGTCCGTGTGTAAGACGAAGACAACACATGCGGGTGTGACGACCTCTTAATGCTGGTATATTAAAAACATTTTAATAATATTATTTAAATATTTATTAACAATTGATAATTTTTATTAGTCAGAAAAATAATAATAAACTATAAAGTAAGTAAAACGCTATCTTACAAATAGTAATAGTCACATTTAAAATTTCAAAGTTGTTTTAGCCAAAATAAATATGAGATTCATTTGTAGTATAATATATAATATATTTAAATTAACAATATTGTTTTTACTTATGATTTTTTCAGATAACTGATAAATTATTTTGTGCAGTATTGAGACAAAATATTAATCAATTTGAATATGACTGTTTAGCTACTGATGTTGTCAAATTTTTGCTTCACAGTCAAAAGTTAATATTTTTACCTATTAAAACTGATTCAATTTTATCAGAAAAGTTCAATTCTTTTAGTAATGATGATAAATTGTTTAAGGTTAGTATATGTTAAAAGTATACAATTTGTTAGAATATGATTTGATAGTCCATTCTAAAACTTGGATTTCTCATCAAGGTTTCCAAAACTAGCGCTTAATGTGCGGAAAATTGATTGATACATTTTTTAACAATTTAGTATTTTTTCGTTTTTTTGTACCTAATAAGTATCACCACAGCTATTAGGTGTCTATGTTTAAAAAAATTCACGCAAGAAAAAATGCACCAGCTGCACTATTTCCTAGTCAAATTTATTGTAAAACCGTGTGTTTTCTAAAAAATGCATTATAAAATTCTACTTATATAGTATTAAATATGTATAATAATGATGCATATTTTAGGAAAAAATTGACTTAAATTGAAAAAAACATGTACTTATTAACTTGTCTAATATGTAAAACATAAATTTATAAAATATCCATATACTCACACCACTAAATAAAGCTTTATTACTCACAATAATAATAATAATAATAAAACAATATAATATGAGTTTAAAATATATGATAATTCTATATTTTAGGATAGTATGCACTATTGTCTTAGAATATCAGACAAAGAATTTGAAAAACAAAGAAGCACTGAATCTAAAGAAGCCCTTATTGAATTGTTGGATCAAATCATAAGTAGTACATCAATGTCTAATAAAGAAAAGAGTAAACGTATAAAATTAGTAAGTTATGATACTAGTCTTTAACATTTTGAACTATAAAGTAACTCAAAAAAATCATTTTGGTTTTTTTTATAATAATTTTACATTTGGATGTAAATCAACAATACTCATTTATTGTTATTATTTTTTAGTTTCAAAAAATGTACCCTGATGTTTATCAAAAAAGATCTACACTCCTAGAACAACGTAAAAAACGGAATACTGTATTAAATGAACTTAAAATTAAAAATCTACGAATTTAAATATTTAATTATTAAATTAAATACTACTTATTATTATTACTATTATTTTAAATGTTTGAAAATTATTTTTTTATTATGTAAAAAGTATTTTAAGAATGGATCTTCCATATTATCCAAAAGAAATTGTAACTTTATTTTTGAAAAAATATAACCAGATCTGGTCCTTATTAAGGACCCTACTTAATGTACTTTTTCTGTATAATAAAGTGGTGCTTATGTATTTGTAAAATAATAAGAGTTTTTAACCATACACTGGTTATCTATTTTAGCAGTACCGGAACTTTTTTTGGGGATCACTGATTTATAGGGAGAGCCAGAGGCACAACAAGAACCACCTTACCTATCAGGTAATTATAATAATTACAGGTTAATAGAAAAAAAAATATTAAAGGAGAATAATACTAGTCAATTTTAAAACTTCAATTACTACCTCTCAGTTTGATACGTTTCTGAGGTCATACATAATACATCCTCCAATTAAGGTAGTGACACACTGTTTTTGGAAATAATATGCTTTTTCAAATTAACAATATCTCTTATACCATTTAATATAATTAACCAATCATATAAAAAAAAAGTAGTTATGTGAGTACTGTTCTTCTGTACATTAGGTGTCGTGTGAGTCACTGTAATGGATGATGTGTTAAATTTGAATTCAAATATATAAAATTGATGTAAACAAAAAATGATTCTGAACGAACATGTCTGTCAGCCTATATAATATATATTACCACAGATTAGCTATACTAATATATACAGTAAATGAAAAAATCGGGTAAGTGGATGTCGCTCTGCTGTAAAATAGATTGCAAGTGCGTCACTGTAATGGGTGGTATTAAAGTTGAATTCAATGATATAATATCATTGTTTACAAAAAACAATTCTGAACGGAGACGGTTTGTAATCCTAGGATTATTTATAAAATATTTATATTGTTATTATTAATATGGTAGCCGGTAAGTTAAATTAATATTATTTGCATATTATCATATTTCAATAATATACTTGAAAAATGTCAAGTACCCACGAATACTATTTTTAAATTATATCAAAATAACTAAAATCATCCAAATTTGAACATAAAATAACTATAAAAAAGCTGTTTTATAATTTTTTGGTCACGGAATAACCTAATTACGTAGAACTTTGTTTTAAATTTTAGTTTATAAAAGTTCAACATTTTAAAATTTTTTTAGATTTTAGATTCTGAGCGGAGCAATGAATGTATTACAATGATGTGTGTTTTATTATTTTAATATTGTTTATTATTTCTGTGTATACGATAAGTAGTCGAAATAATGCTTCGATTTTCAACTTCAATATCTTATTCGATGGGAAAGTAAATCTAGTTGGTGCTTTGGAGAGGTCAAAATGTGTAAAAAGCTCCGGGAAAAACGGGAATTTTTACGGAAAGTCGTTTTTGACAAAATCGATATTGGTTTTTAGTGTAACTCTAAAACAAAAAAATGTTCACAGGTCGTTTATATTAGCATTTTCTATACACGATCAAATTTTCAAAATGTTTTGAAGTGTTAATAAACATTTTTAGTTTCCAATTGTTTAGTTTTTTTTTCTATGAATTTCAATAAAATGTTATTCGTTGAGTAGAAAACCATGAAAATGTACCTAATACAAGGCTCCTGATATATTGTTACAATATCAGTTGAAAAAGACTAAACATACATAGTCACAATTTTTATTTACTAACATTTAAAGTTCAAATTTTGACTTAATACGTGAAAATAAGGAAAATATGTAAATTATTTTTTGTCACGCCTGCACCGAAAGTTTAGTTTTCGATGACGGTTGAAACGTTGGAAAGCGATGTTTTTCCGTCCAGCGGGTGGTAAAGTGGGAATCCCCAAAAGTACCGGGCGGTAAAGTGGAATTCCCCAAAAGTACCGGGCAGTAAAATTGAAATCCCCAAGAGTACCGAGTTCAGATATCACGGGTATCCTCTGAACAAACAGACACTAAAATCTATACTAGGGTCCTCATAAAACATAAACTTTTGGTTACATCTGATATTCATATTATAACCTCCTTGCATGACGCGTAATAGTATATTGTGTGGCAAGGGCGGGAAGTGAGCCATTTCAGTCGCGGGCGTCGTGTGCCGCATTTCGCCCAAGACTGAAATGGCCTTCCCGCGCGAGGCACACTTACTATTTTTTGTCACGCCCCTGCGTTCATGGAAAAGGTTATGCAGGGATCTATGCAACAATAAATTATAGACTATTCTATAAAAACAATTTCATGGAAGACATTTTATTTTATTTCAAAATTACAATTTTCACTTTGTATATATTATTATTGAAACTGATAAGATTATTATACAAATTGCGTGATATTGTTCGACGCACTTATCTAGGAACAGTGCAAATTAAATATGTTTAAATGTTTATGCGTCATGCAAGGAGGTTATACTATACATTTAAGATGTAACCAAAAGCTTATGTTTTGTAAGGACCGTGGTAGGTATACATTTTAGTTTCTGGTTGTGCAGGGGATGCGCGCCGGGCGGCCGGCACTTTTGGGGATTTCTTCTTTTCCGCCCGGCTCTTTGGGGATTTCCACTTTACCACCCACTGGACGGAAAAAGGACGCTTTCGAACGCTTCAACCGTGGTTGAAAACCAAACTTTCGGTGCAGGCGTGACAAAAACATTTTTGTTTCATGAAATTGTTTTCGTATAATAATTTGGTTGATGCATAGATCTCCTCATAATGCATTACTATTTGCCTTGATTATATATTTTTATTCTTATTTTATTTTAATATAATAATTATTATTTATACTGAAATCTATACCACAGTCCTTACAAAACATAAGCTTTTGGTTACATCTTGTATTCATATTATGACCTCTGTGCATGACGCTTAAAATAAATAAAACCAAATCGTTTCTTTCATGAAATATTGTTTTCGTAGAACAGTCTGGTTGTTGCATAGATCCTAGCCTGAATTACCTTTGCCGTGATGGCAGGCGTGACAAAAAATAGTATGTGTGGCTCGCGCGGGAAGGCAATTTCCGCCCTTGCCACACAATAAACTATTTTGTCACGCCTGCACCGAAAGTTTAGCTTTTCGATGACGGTTGAAGGGTTGGAAAGCGTCCTTTTTCCGTCCAGCGGGCGGTAAAGTGGAAATCCCCAAAGTGCCGGGTGGAAAAGAAGAAATCTCCAAAAGTGCCGGCCACCGGGCGCGTATCCCCTGCACAACCAGAAACTAAAATGTATACCTACCACGGTTCTTACAAAACATAAGCTTTTGGTTACATCTTGTATTCATATTATAACCTCTGTGCATGACGCTTAAAATAAATAAAACCAAATCGTTTCTTTCATGAAATATTGTTTTCGTAGAACAGTCTGGTTGTTGCATAGATCCTAGCCTGAATTACCTTTTCCATGAACGCAGGGGCGTGACAAAAAATAGTATGTGTGGCTCACTTCCCGCCCTTGCCACACAATATACTATTTTGTCACGCCTGCACCGAAAGTTTAGCTTTTCGATGACGGTTGAAGGGTTGGAAAGCGACGTTTTTCCGTCCAGCGGGCGGTAAAGTGGGAATCCCCAAAAGTACCGGAACAAACAAAACACTAAAATCTACACTACAGTCTTCATAAACTTTTGTTTACATCTCATATTCATATTATAACCTCCTCGCATGACGCGTAAACATTTTTCTTTCATGAAATTGTTTTCGTTTAATAATTTGGTTGTTGCATAGATTCCCGCACAATACCTTTACCTAGATAACATTTATTAATTCTGTTACTCGAAAATAGATTTACTAATATAAATAATATTGTTAATACTATAATATATTTATAAAGTCTGTATACCTCAGTTATAAATAAAGTTTGTATTTATCATAATTTTATAAATTGATATTAGGCATAACCATAAATTATATTTTTAAAGATAAAATAATGCATGTTAAAAAATCAGCCTTATCCTCCCCTCCCCCCCATGACAAAATCATTCGACTGCCACTGTCAACCACGCATCATCCTGCCATTGGTCGTCAGTGCGCGACGCGGTTTCTCGTTTATACAGAGTATAGATTAGAATAATAAAATACTTTAAAATGTTTCATTAGGTTATATTTTCTAAAGATAATAACTATTTTTGAAATTAGGTAGGTACATAATGTGCCTAATTGATACTTGTTGTTTAAATTGTAATTTGTATTAATATAATTAATATTTAATAGTATTACCTTAGTAATAATAATTAATATTCATCCATCTTAAATCCTGAATAATTTTTTAGACATAATTATTATATCTAAAAAATAAATATTTTTCATTAAAACCCTTTGTTAGATTTGCATAGGCAATATATTATACATTAATGCGGTTAATTGCCGGCCGTCTTATGAGAATTGATAAGTGGTAAATGTACGGGAACCATCAGCTTCACTAGCTTCGGAGAAAAGAAAAAATGTACGAGTTGAATATACGAATTCCTATTAGGTATGTACTAACCTATATAAGCTAAAAATTAGTTAATTAGTTATAGTTTCTCCTAAACTACCTACCTAACATCTGCATATGAACGGTTATGAATTTAAGAGTACCCCCCCACCAAACGTTTGTTCAAATGTTTTATTCCGGTGTTTGAAAATCTGAATACATTTATACATCTTCATCAGAAACCCAAAATCCGAATAAACGATTCGTGTGCCAAACCAAGGCCTCACTACCACGTCTTTTTTTGTCAAAAACTACTGTTTCTAATTCCAACGATACGTGTCGAAAATGATCACGATTTTCATTCTGAAAAAATATTCGGATTGTCCGTAACATATACAAGGGAACGATCGAGCCACATTTTGTAAACCCTCTGGTAAAAATTTCCTAGTTTCGCCACTGAACGCCATCGCACTAAAAACGTTCTAATTAACATGAATAACTAAATATAAAAAATTGTACATCTACGTCTCATATCTGTGCCTACGTAACATTATTATTTTTTATTATTTTTCTTTTACCGGCTCGTCGTCAAAAGACGTCGATAACAACCGCTCTGTTGTTATCTTTGCGATAAAATAATTTTAATGAGTGTCGGCGACGGTGGAGTAGTACTAGCAGGATGATGACCTGGTGTTGGTAGAGGAGGAGGTGGACCTTGTGTACCTCGTACAACACCGACAGATGATTGTTATTATTATATAGTGTGATGATAGTACGGCGGACTTTGGAATCGCAATTCGTACCCTACAGGCTACAACTAACGCGGCGTTTATGCGTTTCGTTTTCGTGATTGTATTATTATTTTTATTCAATTTCAAAACTGTGTTGGAAGAGCGCCGGCGGTGTACAAAAACCGATTACGTGCATATTACATATTATATTAATTAATTTTATTAATACTATTCGATTTAAGACAACGGAACCCCCGCCGCCGTCATCAACACCATCATTTTAAACCCAAAATCGGCATTGTTTACTCCCCCCATCGTGTGCGCTGACCGCTGTTCCGTTGGTTTAGGTGCGTGTTCGGGCGCTAAGTACTCGAAATTTTTGATTTCGTTCTTCTACACTGCCCTGGACGAAATCAGAGTTATCAGATTTTAGACTGTCCTGGTCAAAAAGTCGTTCTACACCCGAGTTATACGCAATGGCATGACTGCACATCATATTGTCGTTCTCTAAAGTTTCACGTTGACCGGTAAGCTTAACATTATAATATTAATAAGTCATAGTCCTAATCTAACCTAATAATTACTAGAATGGGCTATTCTCAAAAGTTACAAATTACAAATCAAGTTGACGATCAATTGAAATGTTGATAATTTATTTCTAAAGACTCAATTGACTGTTTAATAAGATAATTTTTAGGGTTCCGTACGGTAAACTGGGACCTTATTACTAAGGCTCAGCTGTCCGTCCGTCTGTCACCAGGCTGTATCTCATGAACCATGAAAATTAGAAAGATGAAATTTTCACAGATTATGTATTTCTGTTGCCGCTATAACTACAATTACTAAAAATCCTTGAATATATAATATAAGCAGTGTTGCAACATGTTTATAGATGATGGTACGGAACCCTTCGTGAGCGAGTCCGACTCGCACTTCGCTGTTTTTTTCTCTAGTTTATATATTGATACTTGATAGTGATAAGTGGTAATGGTAAAGAAAATGTTTTTATAACATATCAAGAATAACAACATAACAATATAAATTTATCATATAATATAGGTACTTGTTATCATTGATTCACCGTCTTTGCTCAACTGTTCAAAATTGTTTTTTTTGTATGTACTGGTTTATTACAGTCCATTACAGTGACTACAGAGGTATGCTCGACATCTACTGTATAGCAAAGTGGTACTTACTTGCCCACTTTTTTATGATTAATAACATTTATACGGATTGTTAACTTTCTTTCTTTCTTTCTTTGGCTTTTACGGGCCATTTAGGTCCATTGCCGCAACAACCACTTGCCTCCATCTATCTCTATCTTGAGCTAGTTCTTTTCCGTCATTTACTCCCAGTCTCGATGCATCTATTGTAATGCTGTCTTTCCACCGCTGTCTAGGTCGTCCTCTCGGCCTTCTTGTGTCCGGCTTCCAGCCTGTGGCCAATCCTATGGGGCCTCTGGATCTCCATACATGACCAGCCCATCCCAGTCTACTACTCTTAAGGACTCCAATTATATTTATTTCGCCATAAAGTTCTTCTACTTCTCGGTTTGTTCTTAATTCAAAGTCCCCCAGAACGTTTCTTTTTGGCCCAAATATCCTTCTAAGAACCTTCCGTTCAAATGTAGTTAGTCTATTTTCGTCTGTCATTGCTGTTGCCCATGCACCGCAGGCGTATAGTGCTACCGGTCTTATCAGAACTTTGTACAACGTTATTTTCGTTTTCCATGATAGGAGTTTTGACTTGAGTAGGGGTACTAGTCCAAAGTAGCATTTATTTACCGCTACTAGTCTTAGTCTTATTTCTTCGTGACTATCCGCATCCTCATTAATATTTACCCCTAAATATTTAAAGTTTGCTACCCTTTCAAAGTTATAATTATTCACTTTCATATGCCTTATTTCATGATTGTGTCTCGTGACTATCATGTACTTTGTTTTTTCCTCATTCACCATTAATCCAATTTTTCCACCCTCTTCTATCAGTTTACTAGTCGTTTTTTTAAGGTCTTCCTCGCTTTCTGCAATTATTATTACATCGTCTGCGTACCCTGCCACTACCAGTTGTTGATCATTTCCTATTTTGATTCCCGTTACGGATTGTTAACTATGGAAGGATAATTTTAAATTTTAACTTTACAATTTATATTTTAAACTATAACTTAACTATTAGATATTTCAGATCCTGAGCGGATCAATGAATGTGTTGATTTTAAAATTATGAATTTTTTTTAGTCTATTAAAATTATTTGTACTTTTTAAAAGTTTTATTTAAAGATTTATAAAGTAAATAACCTTATGAGTGTTTGGTTTTTTTGAAAAACGTGAACAAATGTGTACCTTTTTAAAAACAAGTGAATGTGAGCAGTGTGAACTACTTATTTCTTTTGCATTGACCTTTTTTAGAGATATTTTACAAAGTGTTACTATAAAAGAAGGTTTGGATATATTCAAGGATACATTTTTTTTATATTGTTTTTAAACATTCACGATGAACATCGATTTTTTTTCTTATGCATAAATATCAAGTATTGACTATTTTTATAGTAGTATTCTCACTTAAATAGATACTAGTGATGCAGTTTACTACACATTTTAGTATTGATATTGTTTTATATATATATCAATATCATATTACTATATCAAATAACAAACAATATCTATATCAAAAATAATTGATTGGTGATTTTTCTACACTTACAATAAAAAATTTTTATCTATTTATCATGTGAGGTATCCTATCTACTTTTAAAACTGAGTACAGAATTCCATGCAAAAAAAATTAACACAATCTACATACTTATACGACATCATTATACATCACCAATAGATGCTATGTTTTTGCATAAGAAATTACAAATGACACATAATTTTAATCAAAATATAGGGTATTTCATTCATTATTTAATCAATAATGAAAGGTTATGCTCAAGTTTATAATAGATCATATTTGCCCGATCGTTTTAAATATATTTAAAACAAATTTAGATTTATTTTGGTAAATAAGACAAAGAATATGAATATTGATTTTAGAAATGTTAAATATATCATTTTATATTAATTGCATTTAATGTTGCAAGTTCATAAATAAATAATTTAAAAAAGGAATAATAAAAATAAAAAGGTATTAGAATTGAATATACTGATTAATAATAAGTATTAATAAAAATAATACACTTGTCACCAAAACTAGGCAATGCTTTTTAAAATAACTTTATTTGTTTTTCAGATTTGGATTTCAACAGCCATGGAAGTATAAACAAGCTAATCAAAAACAATACTATGATTTTACTTTTTATTTTATTTCAAACTTTATTTGTGTAGTAATTGGTAAAAAATAATTTTAATATGGCTGCACATTGTTTTGATCCTAACAACAAAGCCAGGTAAATTAAATTTGTTCATTTTCATTTTTTACTATAAATTCACATTGATTTTTTTTTAGTTGGTATTTCGGACAAATGTCACGTATTGAAGCTTCTGATCTATTGATGGGTGAACGAGAATGTGGAACATTTTTAATTAGAGATAGTCTCAGTATTCAAGGAGACTATGTGCTATGCGTGAGGTATATAATTTATAAATTATTTAAGAGGGCTAGTTCCAGTCAAACTAATCTTAAAAAATTTTTTAGCTTATAAAAAATCAACAAATTTTTACAGAAAAATATTTTTTAATTTAAACAAAACTTAAAATTAAATTAAATGCTCTTATGAAACTTAGATTTAGAAAATTATATTTCTTATTATCTTGTTATCAATGATAAAAACTGAAATTTTTATATTTCCACAGTTTTATGCTACAGAAAATTAAAATTACGAAAATTGGTTTAATGCAACCTTTATAATTTACAACTTGTTTAAACTAAAATATTCAAACCTGTCCAGTTTTAAAGTGAGCTATTCCTTTTTCTGAGACTTGAAATGAATTTAATTATAATAGCTATAAATACCTATCTAAACTGCTGAACAGACCAATATTAATTTACACAATCCTTTGATTGGCTTAAGTGTCACTGAATTATAATCGGTTGTTGTCAATATAAATAAAATAATTTATTGGTACTTTTATTCAATTAAGACCATACTTTGATATATACAATAATTGTATTTAATAAATTATATATTGATGTTACAGGGAAGACAGCAAAGTTAGTCATTACATTATCAATAAAATACAAGAAAATAATGAAACGAAATATAGAATTGGTGATCAGATGTTTGCCGATTTGCCTAGTTTATTAGCATTTTATAAATTACACTACCTTGACACTACTCCTCTCTTGAAACCTGCTGTTAAACCAATAGAAAAAGTTGTTGCCAAGTATGACTTTGTTGGAAATGTAAGATTTTATTTCAATTATTTAATATTAAAATATTAAAATACTTTTTTCAATTTTCCTTAGGATCAAGATGATCTACCGTTTAGAAAGGGAGATATTTTGACAATTCTTGTAAAAGACGAAGAACAATGGTGGACAGCTAAGAATATTATGGGTCAAATGGGTTCTATTCCAGTTCCATATGTTCAAAAAGTGAGATATTTCATATTTTGAATTATTATATTAAATAATAGTTTTCTAAATATTATATTATTACGAATTATAAACTAACTTCTATCTATCTAATTATATTAACGTGAAACTACGTATATAATTATATTCTTTGAAACAGCTAATCTCAGAAACTACACTACTGCTGATTCTTTTTTGTTGTGTTCGTAATTGTCGTGGACAAAGTTTGTACGAAAGAAAATTTTAGGAAAATCTACCGAAAAAGTAGGAATTCTGGAAGGCAAAAATACAATAGTGGTGCCATTTGTCATAATATATTTTTGTTTATTGTAAGGTTGTTATTGGTTGTGATTGAATATAATTTTAGACCTGTATATTATAATTGTTTATAACTTGGTGAAAATGTTATTTCTAACACTAAATTTTCGACCATTTACGATGAAACTGTAACTTTTTATGAGCTTTAGAATGATTTTTGATAATCAGCAGTAATTAATTGATATATTACCGTAGACTTTTGAATTATTTGCTAAATATTTATATTTTTGACTCTCTTTAACCATGCTAATGTTTTCAAATTTTTAGATTCTGAGCGAAGCGATGAATGTATTGATTTTACAATGCTGTGTTTATTTTTTATTTTTTTTCTGTCTGTCATCACCTTTTAGGACAGTAAAAGTGCTTGGATTTTCTTCAACTTTTCTGATAGGAAAGTGAATCTAGTTGGTACTTTGGGGGGTCAAAAGTAAAAATTTCCCAGTAGTTTTCAAAAAAGACGTGAAAAACAAAAGAAAAATTAAGGAAAACGGGAGTTTTTACGCAAAATCTGTTTTTGAGAAAATCAATTTGGTTTTTGTTGCAACTCTAAAAACAAATGACCGTAGGTACATGAAATTTTGACTGAATGTTTATATTAGCATTTTCTATACACCATAACATTTTCCAAATATTTTGACTTTTTTTGAGCCGTTTAAGAACCATTTTCAGTTTTTATTTTCTTTGTTTTTTTTTCTATGGATGTCAATAAAACTTTATTTGTTGGGTAAAAAAGCTTTAAAATTTAATGCAAGGTTCCTACTATATTGTTACTATGATATTTGAAATCTTGACAAAATACGAAAAAATCATGAAAATTAGCAAATTAATTTGAGTTGAGAATTCATAAAAATTTTTCTTTTTAAATCTAAGACTTGAAAATGTAATACAAGATTATCCATAAGTTTGTCTACCTTTATCTAAAATAAATGTCTACAAGAAAGTCAATTTAAATTTTTATGAGCGTTTGAAATTCATATTTTTACAACATTTGATATTCACTCGATTTCTCATGTAACGATTTTACTATTTTGTTGTTATTCAAATACATGAAATTTTACTGAATATTTATATTTTCATTTTCTATACACCATACAGTTTTGAAAATATTTTGACTCTTTTACGGACATTGTCAATTTTCAATTTTTTTAGTTTTTTTTTTTTATAAATATCAATAAAATAGAGGGTAAAAAAGCATAACCTTTTGTAGCCTACTGTACAGCTGAGCGACATCCCCTAACCCACCTTTTTAAAATTATTTTTCAGTTAGAAATTCATTAAAGGGTTTCATTTTTATACCTAACATAAGACATTTTAATAGAAGCTTTCCAACAAAGTTGTCTACCTCTATCAAAATGAAAAAGTTTACTGAAAAGTCATACTATTTATAGCCATAAGATATTTTATATTTTGAAAAAAATAAATTTAACTATTTAATTTCATTATTTGTACTAGTATGATCTGGTTCCAATACTTAAATTAAAAACCTGCATTAACATTTTAATGATTACGGTTTAATAAATAAATGGTATTTTATTACACAATCATAATACTTAGTTATTAAAAAATTATATTGAAAGAATGATTTATTAATATTAAACACAGTATTTGACTGAAGCATAATGTAAACAATATAAACATGAATAATGTATAAGTATTGATTGTGAAAAAAAGTAAAATAAATATATATCAAATCTGTGTTTAACATTATTTTTTTATTTTAGTATGATGGAAATCCACCCTTACCAATAAAAGACAGTAATCAAATTCCTGGATCTAATAATGAGTCAACATTAAGGCGGTCTAGTCTTCAAGTAAGTTAATAAATTGCATTGTTTGATAAAATATTGTTTATTAACTCTTTTTCATGATTTATTTTGAAATTGTATCAATAGTATTTTTATACATTTCTTATTTAAATTCAAACTCAATTGTATACAAATACCACTAATTTAACTCTATGGATTGAGCTTTTACATACAAATACTCTAGTAGGCAGTGATGTATTTGTAATTTTTTTCTATGGTATACGCTCAGCAGTCAGCATATAGGCGTATATTGGAGCTTTGGGACCTTAGCCCCCTTTCAAAAAAAAAGCCTAACCTAAGCTTAGCTTATGGTGAAATATATATCTGTCTGTAATTGATAGACCTAGTCCCCACAGATTATTAAGAAGACGTGGCACCCACATGAGTCTCCGTCTTACAAGTGCGTAACATAGCAGATCATGTTTAGCTCTGTTAGTTTAAAAATTGAAGTAAATTGACCTCTTATAAAATTTAAATGTAAGATTAGTACCCAGGCATATGCTTTTTATTATATTTTAATTTTAAAGCAAGTTATGAGTATTATAAGAAGTTCAAAAAACTTACAAGTTTATAATAATCATAACTTGTTTTAAAATTAAAATATAATAAATAGCTGATGGCATTGCCTGGATAATAATTTTAAATTTAAATTTTATAAGAGGTCAATTCACTCTAATTCTTAAACTATCGGAGCTAAACGTGATCTGCTGAGCATAAAATTTGCTACGTTACCCACTTGTAAGCCGGATACAACACATGCGGGTGCCACGTCTCCTCTTACCCATATTTACGTCTATACATCATATGGAATAATACATACTTTTATTATATAATTCCGTTCTGTATTATGTATGAGGTATAAAAAAAACGATCTCCACATAGGTACTTGCTAAAATTATAACTGTTTTTTTTTTCAAACAATTGGTAACATGATAAAAATCTTTTTTATTTAGAATATTGTATGATATATAACATCATAAACTCAACTGATAATATAGTCATATAGGTATGTTTTCTATAAAATCTGCCATACATTTTCTTTCAACTACATTGGTGCCATAGGTTTAGAGTGGAAATTTGCGAGTTGCAATAGTCCCTCAACCATGAGTCTATAACATTTATAGTATCCACTATCCATAACCGTGATTATAATTGTAAAATTATTGATATTGATATGATGGTTTATTATTATTAAACAAATGTTAATTTTCCGCCAAACGACCAAACTAATTGGTACATGCCATATACCCTCAAAAACACCACTGATAGTAGGTTAAAATGCTAGGTAGATCCAACAAAATTAAAATGTATGCAGTATTTAGGGTTGGGTCTACTTCCAATATACATCTAACTAGTAACTACTGATGCTTTGTAATATTTATGATATTTTGTAATTAATGTTATTGAATTATCACTCAGATCCATTAAAATAACATTAGTGTAGTTTATGAATCATTTGAAAAATAGTTTTTTTTGTTTTAAATTATGAATGTCTATTGATATTAATTATTTTATTCAAGTTGCTGTATAAAAGTAAATTATTTATTTATTTACAGAAAAAATTACCAGCTCTAGCTAGAGTTAAACAAGTCCGTGTACCAAACGCATATGATAAGACAGCATTAAAACTTGAAATTGGAGATATAATCAAAGTAACAAAAACTAATATTAATGGTCAATGGGAAGGAGAGCTAAATGGTAAAACTGGACATTTTCCATTTACTCATGTGGAATTTGTGGATTCTGAAATGAATGATTGTATAAGTGACAGTTAATTTTAACAATTTTTATAGCTTCTTAGTTCTCTTAGTTATTATTTAATTATTTTTTAAATATATTTCGTAAATGGCAACTAACTAGATAGGTTAATACAGATATATTTTATTATAATGAATCATTGTATGTTTTATTCATTAAAATAGAGTTTTATCTACTTAATTGAAAAAAACCAAGTAGACTTGTACCAGACAACTTTGTAATGTAAAGTTATTTTGAATTGTATTTTTAATGTGTGAAATATACTGTATTGCATTATTTGTTTAATAAAGCATCAGCAAGCCAAACATATCAAAATTAAAAGTTTATTAAAGTAAATTTAAAATAATATTATTTATACATAAATTAGTGCCGGTATAACTGAATAATTTACAATATTGACTATTAGTCTTTATTTAGAAAAAATAACTGACCAATAATTAGATAGATAATTAGTTTATATGATTAACTAACCAAATAAATTAGTCAGTTAATGACTAACACTTAAATATTTAACTTGAGGCCAACAAATAAATATGAGTAATAGTTAATTAAATGATATTTACTAGTAAACATTTAAAATATATTTTTTATTTTCCAAATAAATTAACAATATTAATATTAAAATTGTTTTACATTTATATACATACAGTCCAATACTTGAAAATTCATAAATCATATTATTGTTTATTAGCTATATTACTCTTTATGCCATAAATCTGAAATGTTAATTAAGGGAATAAAAAAACCCTTAATATATCAGTCATAAGACATTATGATTACATTACCTTCGACCAACAATACTGAAACTAATATGACATATTAATTATTTCAGTATAAACTGTATATAATATAAATGCTTTAATTTATTTCACTTGTTAAAAAGTTTATTTTTTTAACACCCAATATTTATTCATGTTATAATTGTAAATTACATAAATTAAAAATAATGCTTAAATCTTTGTTGCAAATTCAAATATTTATTGATATTACTGTTGTTGGTTAGGTAATATGATTTTAGCAATTATCAATTATTTTTATCTTCAACCATAATTTTCAATACGTTCTTTGTTATTTTACCTTTATTGAAAGAATAGCCCGTGTAGTAGAAAAAAAGTTCTTTAATGTTACAAATGTTAAACAAATTACTACATTTCCTCAGGTACTGATCATGTTGGATCAGCTTGTCAATGTTTGGTGCAATTTAAAAACAATAACATCAAAACATAATATTACAATTTAATTATTCATCAAAATTTGGTCAACACTTTCCACATTATTAAATTTAATTTTTAGTACCAACCATTATTAGTATGATGATGTTCAGTTCAGTGGCTCTATGTCATACCTAGAATTTTTTTTTATTTTTTAAAGTTTTCCTAACACTATCATGCAACTTTATATCTTATATATTAAATAATTGTGTTTATTAAGCAATAAAATGTATTTATATACTTAAAAAATGAACAGAAAAACAGTAATAAAATAATTTTTTTGAACTGCTTCCTTGAATAAATCTTGGGTGTGTGCCACTGATTAATTTAGAGAATTCAAGGAAGGTAATAAATATAATACAAAAAATAAAAATATTAGTAGTAATGGTAGTATGCATTAAAGTTTACTAATCTGATCTACCATTTTGACATACATTATAAATATATACCTAGCAATTTTTATAAAAATTAACTACCAATATTTTAACTATAAATAATTATTATATTAAAATTTGTATGTTTGGCGATTGTAATTATTTTATTTTTTTAGCCTAGACATCCATAGCCATTAGCTTTTTTTACATATACTTTAACTTACATTAGTTTGCATTATACAGTATATTATATTTTTTTATTATTGGCTTACAATAATTTATCTAGTTTTGAGTTGTTAAGAAAGATGATCAGCTGTTGTGTATTGTCTAGTGTGAGGGCTTCCAACAGAATACTGAAAATTCTCTCTTTTTGTCTCTGATTGTAATTATTATAAATTAAATAATAATTTATCATTTTTTTTGTGTTGTCAATAGAAATAAAAATAACAAAACCAACAACCCCGATTTTTTTATGAGAATAATTTAACAATTGTTATATTTCTCCTGTATATTAAAGTTTTTGTTTTTAAAAAAAGTTCAGTTGAATTCAAAATGTATTGGGGGTACTAAGAAGTAAAGGAGGACACCATGTTTGTCTGAGTTAATTAATGTTTAATGCTTTAATGTGATAATATTAGGTAAGTCTAGTTGTGTGTTGTCTGAAGATGGTCATCTGAGGCTCTTGTATGCATCAATTATGTCAGTCAAAGGTTATAACTAGAGACCGGATTTATATGCGCTTAATATCTTGAAAATAAGATGCTTCTATGCTCTATAATTTCATCAAAATAATCTTTTATATGCAAAAATATTCTTTTATGAAAAAATATTCTATTTCATAAAAATGTATTAAACACTGAAAAAACGTATAAAAGTAACAGGTTATAAAAATAAACTGTTATATTTAATCTATAATATGATGATATACTGGTGTACCTATATTTAACTGTTGTAACACAAACTTATGAATTTCAAAAATAATAATACTAAAATAAAAAATAAAAAATAATTGCATTTCGTTTATTAACAGAATAATAATAAAAATAAAAAATATTATTGCATATAGTTCAACTTCAGAATAATATTATGTATTAAAATAACTCAAACATAAATAATTCAGCCTTATGAAATCAAAAAATAATAAATAATAACAAGTTTAAAATAATAAAAACAAAAAAAATTTTATTATCTATTAGGTTTTTATAAAATATTCAAATTTGAACCCAATATGGCAATATATTCCTAAAACATGTTTTTACACAAAATATTCTTTAACCATAAAATATTCTTTATGCGCTAAAAATGTTTCTATATCAGTTCATAGGTAAATGAATTGTCGAGAAAACTTATCCAATTGGAGCTGCATACTCTCAGTAAAGATATGTAAAAACATTAAAATCTAGTCTCTAGTTATAACTTATAAGTTATAACCAGTGTTTGGAATCATTGATTTTAATTAGTGATGACTGATGAGAACAATAAAAATAACTAGTGATTCTCATATCTGAATTCAACTGAAGAATGACTTGATTATCTGCAATATCTCTTTTTATCTCAAATAATGATAAAAAGGAAGATTATACAAAATCCTTAAGTAAATAACATGTAAAATTCAATGATTTTTAGAAATTTACCACTAGTAATAAAAGTAAAACTAATTATTTATGAATAGGCTTGGAGCCTAATAGTACAATACAATTAATAGTAATAAATGAATTTGAATAATATAACATAATTAATAGCAATTATATAAAAAAAAAAAGTAAAATATAGTAGTAAACAGATTGCAGTAATATTATTAGTAATATCATTTTAAGAGAAGCTTAGGTGCTCGTTACCAATGTGCATCATGTGAATGGAATTATTTCTACCATAGTTGGTGTTGTGGAATGGAACAACAAAGTAAGGATTTGACCTAGTTGAGTGAGAAGGAACTTTAAAATGTAATACAGAAAGAAGAGAGGGAGCATCTACACGTCCGTCAATTAGTTGGTGCAAAAATACTAAATTAGCTTCAACTCTTCTATCTGATAGACAAAAGTTTGAGTTTTTCATCACTGGTAATCATGCAATGGATATGAAATTTGCAAAATAAATGCATAGATAATATAAGAAGGGATAGGACATGCCTATACCAGTTCCATATGGGGCCGTGTGCTTTTTTGGGGAAGAGAGAACGTAAAGAGAGAAAGACGATTTGGGGCTTTTTAAGGTTATGTGCATAACTATTTTATTAAATAATAATGATAACATGATAGTCAGTTATATTTAAATATTTGTCAGTTTGTATTTTGATTGTTGTGCCACTTGTGCCTGGAAAATTACTCTAAACTTTGTTAAATATTTAAAATATTTATTATTATTTATCAATTATCATATCAATATTTGCCCCATATAACCTTAAAAATAGTATCACTAAAATTTCATGTGATAAGTTCTTATGTCCTATCCATTCTTATATTATCTATGAATAAATGACGCCGAAGAACTAAAATGCCTTAGTAATTATATTTAGTAAGTATTAACTAGTAAGTAGATGTTAAATCTTAAATACAATTATTATAAAAAAAAAAGTTTACCTGAAAGTCAAATAAATTTTCTACGAGCTTTTAAAGATAGACATTCAATATTTACCCTAAACTTACAAAATCTCATACAACGATATTTTTATTTTATCGTTATTCAAAAACTGTGGATACTTGAAATCAGGGACTGGAACTGTACCGAAATGAACCGGTTTTGGAACCGGAACCTCACCGAAACTCCTACTTTAAATTAATTTGAAAACCAGAACCCCACCGGAACCCTTATTTAAACTAATTTAAAAACCGGAACCGATACTTTTTTGTGAAGGTCTTTTACAGTTAATTTCGGTTTAGTTATGACTCCATTATTTTTATTTATATATCATTGGTAGGTAATAAGAACAAAACAAATATGTAGATACTATATTATCATTATTATTATTATTAAGAGATTTAATAGTATTTAAAAATAAACATATTTCTATTTCACCTACAGAGATTTCTACGTAACAAACGTTAATTTAATACAAAATAGAAATTGCCAACAAAAATAAGTCATTATTTACTGCACTGTCTGCACAATAATATATTGCATACTATAATAGTATACATTGTTACATATTATTATTTTTATTTTATTGATTTCATGGACGAGTCACCATTAAAAAATGAAAAAAAAATAAATGGTTTGTACTGTTATTATAAGTAGGTATTCTAAAATGCTTTAATATTCACATATCACATATTATTATAAGGTTATAAGGAACATGTTTATAATTATTATACATCTATGAGGTAAAGAAGGTAAGTATCTACTGATTCAGATAAAAATCCTGTGAAATTTTAACATGCTTTCCAATATATTATCTAGTATCTACTGGAACCCACAACCGCAGAGATCTAGCCTAAAAAAATATAGTATGTAGTACTACTGACGAGATTAGAAATTACCTAAATGATTCTCCTTAAGAGGACGCTACACCCGCATGTGTTGTCTCCGTCTTACATATGCACAACATAGCAAAATGCTGTTTTGCGCGGGAAGGAACCGAGAAGGTTACAGTCATAACTAAGAAACGAGATTTTCACCACATAAAAAAGAGAACTTTGGCTGTGCAACGTTGTTTTTATTTTTCTGATATCACTTATACTACAAAAGTTCTTGCTGTTTCAAAAACCATTATTGTTTGTGTTTTTTAAACTTGAAAAACTTTTTTATATAAGTTATATCAAAAAAATAAAAACAACGTTGCACAGCCAAAGTTCTCTTTTTTATGTGGTGAAAATCTCGTTTCTTAGTTATGATTGTAGCCTTCTCGGTTCTTTCCCGCGCAAACAGTTTTTGCTATGTTGTGCATTTGTAAGACGGAGACAACACATGCGGGTGTAGCGTCCTCTTAAATCAATGCCATAGCGAGGCCCTTTAAGGTCAAACACAGAATTTTATACTAGGTATCATGGAACAATAGAATAGAAAACTCGATCAGATACTATACTACATAGAAATCTGTGAGTCGATCAGTCAATACAATTTTAGATTCACTGGTTAGTGTTTTATTGTGTATCGAGGTGACCGGTATTACCCACTGGCTGTAGTTCCTCCAGTCAACCCTACCTCCTTAGGAGGACGTAACACGGACATTAATTGTTGTCTCCGTCTTACAAGTGCATAACATGGTAAATGTATGATTAGCAGATCACGTATAGCTTCGTTAATTAAAAAATTATAGTGAATCGACCTATAAGAAAACTTGAAAGTAAGAACCACGAATTAAGATATACATATATACTTAAAGGTGGGTTCCCAAGGCGTGTAAGACTCGGCGAGCCACGAGTCAAATACGCTGGCTTGGTACACTACATTTGCCGTGGGTACACTATTGCTCGTCTATAGGCGCAGTATAGCTCGGCCAGGCTCGTGGCTATCTGAAAATTGTCGGTCCGATGTGTCCGCACCAAAGGAAAAGAGCCGTGCATTTAAACAGCGTCCCCTATAAGCCTACTGTAGTGAATTTTGATTTTATTTAAATGTTGTATGCATTTTGATACACACTCATAATATACCTTTTTTAGATTTTTTAAACTACAAAAATTAAAAAAAATAATTTAGTGTAATTTAATAAATACGAAATGGGGAAATTATAAGGTTCTAGAGTTTATGGAGTTATGTAAAACCCACGTACAATCCCGATCGTAGAAAACGAAATGTAGTGCAACTAAATGAAAAAAATGTAATTTCATTACGTCGAGTTTTTTTATTTTAGATTCTGAGCGGAGCGAAGAAGCTAGTGATTTTACAATGATTTTTTTTTTATCCTGTAAACAAACTTTCCACTAGAATGAGTGCTTCGATTTCAACATAAAGTATCTTATCTTTTATCAAATTGGATCAAAATGGTGCTTTAGAGTTTAGAGAGGTCATTTTTCGATTTTCTCAAGTTTTATAAGCTACAGGAGAAACCACAGAACAATAAAATTACGAAAAACTGCTAAAAACGGGATTTTAATTTCTAAGACTTTGTTTATGACTTTAGAAACAAATAAAATATAAAAATTACTTAATTCCTACTAGAAATATATTATATACAGATATACAATTAATGGTTACTTTTATTTATTAATACATATTAATTACGATTCATACATATTCTTTCGACGCTCAGAATCGTTTTTTATCGAATGCAATCATTGCATTCAAATCGAATACCTTCTGTAATAATACACTATCCTGTCCAAGAATCGAAGACCCCGCTGCACTTACCCGATTTTTTATTTTATAAATGTCAATAACATTTTATTTGTCGGGTACTCGGATCCGGCCCCTGCTCATACTAATATCATTACTAAAAAATCATACTAAAAAATATATAAACACGGTTATTTTTTAGACATTATAAGTTTTTATTTGAACGAAATTACATATTAAAATTAAGAATAGCGGTTTTAGTTATTTTGTTGTAATTCAAAAATATTATTTATAATATTATATAAAACTTTTAAAATATCGTATACGAAAAACGATTCTGAGGGAAGACGGTCAGGTCAATCAGCCTATGATATTACTAAGTATATTTGATGATATTATTGTGAATAAAGTAATTTATGTGGAACCTTGTTTTAAATTTTCAATCCTTAGCTATAAAAGTTAATTTTTTAATAATTTTTAACTACAAAATCATTTTCAAATTTCAAATTTGATACATTTTGTCAAAATTTGAACTTTAAATGCTTATAAAAAAAAATTGAAGACGGTTTGTCAGCCAAGGATATTTACCGACATCCTACATATTACACTTGAAGGTACCCTATATGTTAATGAAAAATATTATGGTAGTTAACATATTAAATTTAAAAACAAAACATTTTTATTGTAGGTATGTTTGAAAATAAAAATGTTGGTTTATTTCAACCCTCCACCAATGTCGAATGAAGGTACCTTTATTTGAATTGTTCCAGTAATAGTTTTAAAATGTAGGAAACATCATCTCATAGATAGTGTCTAGAATCTAGATACATTTTCCTGTTCACTATATTACATTGATTACATTGCATTCATAAATAAAAATCATTATTATGTACATATCGAAGGATTCAGTTAAAAATGTACAAAAAAAATTGGTGTTTCTCCTTTATTACTCAACGCTGATAGAGGTTTTAAAATATAATTTATATTCATTTATCACTCTGTAAATATAACTTGTAGTAAAAATATGTTTCAAGCCACATTGTATAACTGAATAACAAAATATTGTTTTTCAAAAATATTCATAAATAAATAAAACCTTAATTACTGAGTTATGACTATACTCTATTCAAAATGAGAAACGCCGCAAAAGCGACCAGTTTTGTAGCCTATGGTCAGGCAACACTCATTTGTCCCCCATCGTGTCACACACCTCCACAGTAGCTGGCCACCATGGGCGTTTCTTATTTTGAATAGAATATAGTGAGGAAATCACAAGGAGCATTAAAAGAATAAATTAAAATTATATGTTTTGCTAATATTTTATTTTACATTTTTAACAATTTTAAATTAGTTTTATACAAAATAAATAAATTAAAATATTGTAATAGAATACATTGGGGTACATGTTGATTATTATTATTATTATTATGTTTTTTTTGTAATTTTGTCATATGTATTTATTTATATTGTTTAAGGTTTAATAAAAACAATATATTATATTATTAATTTGTGTGATTTAGTAGTATTAAAAAAATTAACTACTCTCTCCTATTTCATACTTTAATTTTGAAAATCTAAGCACTTTACTATTGTACAATTACTGTGTACATGAATAGAGAACAATTTTTAGTTAAATATTTTTGGTTTCATTGCATCTAACAAAAATGTCAACAACCATAACCATTTTTCACATAAACCCATGTGGTCCTAATAATAGGTCCATAACCAGTATCGCATAAGTTCTTATCATATATACATTAAATTTGTCTGAAATGCGAATGACATAATGCCATACTAACAGGGCCGTCCTTAGGATTTGCAAGGCCCAGGGCGAAAACCAATTTTACCATTTTTTTGAAACGCGAGGCCTCCAAATGTAAGCAAAAAGCGCGAGCCCCAGGGCCTGGACCCTGCTCGCTTCCCCCCCCCCCCCCACCCTAAGGACGGCCCTGCATACTAAATGAGAAATCATAATCTTTTTATAGATACTGTTTGTTTGTAAGCTAAGTTACTGTTACAATATATATATAATTTTGGACGTAATGCGCTGCTGTTCATACCTATTTTGTACATCTCACATGCAAAACTATTGCCTATTAGTATGTAACTCAACTATATTTATTTTACTATGTTCATGTTTTATATTATATATATTTATATAATTAATAACTAATTTTGTATCATATGTACATTTTAGTGGTATTATATACTAATATACTACTGTTTATATATAGTATAATTATTATTACTGATGAACATAAACATAGTCATTAAAATAGATACAGTTGTTACAGTTTTATTTGGTCAACACAAAAATTATTAACTAAAAAGAAATTAATGTGATTATGATAACATGGATTGTTAATTTAAGTTATAAGATAAATATATATTATAGAAATAATAATAATAATAATAATATTTCGTGCATTTAATAAATAAAATAAAATATAACTACTCATAGGGTAGTAAATTTGATTAAAAAAATATACATTAATTTTATTGGTCAATACATTTCAATTGTATCTGTTATTCATATTATTATTATTATTATTTTTTATACATAAACATTTTAACTTTAATATATATTTATATATTGCAATCATATTATTTTTAATGGAATTTTTTATACATACAATTTTCTAAATACCATCATAATAAATATAAAATAATTTATCAATGCAATAAAACAATTTAAAAAAGCAATAATAATAATAATAATAATAATAATAATAAACAAAATAATAAATTGAAATGAAATAAATATGATTTTGTAATGATAAAATACAATATTTGTTTTATATTCTTCCACCATTTACACAAACCTAGTTACTAAACTGCAACTAAAATTAAGAAATATACAAAGTAAATTACATAACTCTAATATTTTTGGATAAAATGTATAACAATAAAATTCTTATATACCATCAAACAAATAGCTAGTAAATTTATATATATATATATATATATATGTATATATGTATAGACTTAATAGTTTAAATTTTAATGGTTTTAAAATAATATATAATATAAAATGTGATTAAATTTTAGTAACACAGAATACATACAAGTTATATTATTCTATAAATAAAGTTGTATTGAGGGTTGATTTCACCAAAAACGTACTAATCACAATAATCGGAAATGTTTAGAAGAAACCAAACAATGTAACAATGTGATATTAACAATGTATGGATTTCACCATTCTAATCGCGGTTCAAGTAAAAACATCACAAAAAAACATGGTTAAATTTCTTATCACTTTAACAGTGGCTTAGTTGTGATAGGCTGTAGGTACAATAGTTTTTGTATTAAACTAATTTATTTTCAATAAATAGGTTATTGGGAAAATATTTAATTGAAATGTACACTTTTAGGTTCACAATAATTAATTAGGTTAAGACCTATTTGACTTGCTATGGTAAAATATTTTAACTATATTAAAATTGATAGTAAAAACTTGATTGAGTAAAAAAAAAAACCTTAAATACAAACAATAATTTATTGCTAATAAAAAAAGTTGAATGAATGAAAAAAAGTATTAACTATTATTGAACGACCAACATTATACCAATATTGACATTTTGCTGGCTCAATATACTCACATTATGTTTACAGAGAAGCATAATGGAAATAAACAAAACATTTTATATATATTATTAGATAATATATTGATACATACATTAAATGCAAATTGATAAATATAATTCTGAGGCTTAATAATTTTACAAAGCTATATAGTTTATTAGATGATTAAATGTCAATAATCCATACGAAAACTGACTTGATTTACTGTATCACTTACAACAGCTGCTAAGGCTCTTATTAGCTCCTTCAGATTCAACTAGACGTCGACCCTGCCCTGCTGTATTAGTTGTTTCATTCTTAGGAAGTTTTTCAGCTAAATCAATTTAATTGTAAAAATAAAATAAGTTTTTGACACATTTTTGATTTAAATTACTAACCAATTGCCTTAAAAATTTCGGTCACATTAGCACTCGTCTTTGCTGATGTTTCCATAAACAGCAGTCCATTTTCATAGGCATATGTTTGTGATTCATCAGTCTGAACACTTCTCATAGTATTTAAATCTAACTTGTTTCCAGCTAAAGCTATTACAATACCGGGTGTTGCTTGTCTTTGAAGTTCCTTCACCCAATTTTTAGCTCTTTCAAAGGTATCCTTTTTAAAGAAAAATCTCATTCATTAATATCTTAAAATATCTACAGTCTTAAAAGGAACAAATATATTATTACTTGATTAGTAATATCATAGACTACAATAGCTGCTTGAGCACCTCTATAATACATTGGTGCTAAACTATGGTAACGCTCCTGACCAGCTGTATCCCAAATTTCAAATTTTACAGCTACATCATTTAAATGAATTGTTTGGGTAAGGAAAGCAGCTAAAGAAATACATCATAGTATGAGAATAATTAAATTATTATTATTATAATAAAGTTAAGAGTTTAAAATAGGAGTAAGCAATTAAACAATACATACCACCAATGGTACTCTCTTGGTATTCATGAAACTGGCCCTTTACAAATCTAAGTACTAAACTAGATTTTCCAACTGATGATTCGCCTAAAAGAACCAACTTGAACTGACATATTTTTCCTGGTGTTTGGCCATTAGGTCTCTGTGGTACAGCTCTGTTGGCCATTATATATTTATTACTGCAAAGAGAAAAATATATTTAAAGTTATAACTAAGTGTTAAATAAATTGTATATTATACCTAGTAATAATGACAAATAATTTATATAACAAATAGATATCAATAACACCACATGTAATCAATTAGATAATTGTAAAAACACAGGTCCACAAATAAGGTAATATGGAATTGATTTCATAGTATACTTTATACTTTTACACATCCCATGTCGTGCGTGTTTAAGAGGATGTCAGTGCAGTATTTGTTTTCTCTATCTGGCCCGCACGTACAACATAGACAAAACGCATTTACGAAGAGTCATTTTTTCTAAGTCTTTCACCTCACATTAAATCAATTCAAAAGTAAAATCTATCAAATATCATTAGGTATAATTACGTTTATAGTTATTGTAACCTAAATATATCCAGAACTATTTATTCTTGTTCGTTTTAATTATTATATCTGTATTTTTTCTTGTTTCTATTCTTGTTTACTTATAGGTACCATATTATGTCTAATTTATATTTATATTTAATATCTAGTGTTATATTCATTATATTTACTAAAAGGGTGGTTACCCGTTGATTTATAAAATAAAATAAAATAAATAAATAATATCATAAACAAAATTATCATAACGAAAAAAATCAATAAAATATATCAAAAAATGTAAGCTTGAAAATTGAAAATTTTTTTTATTGAAATTTTCTTAACAATTTCAACTTTTTTTGAAAATTTGTTTATTAATGTATTTTTCTTAACACTGTTAATTATTTAATTATGAATTAAACGACTGTGAATATTAAATAAAACATATTTATCAATTATAAATAGTTCTGACTTGTGGTATTGTGTTAAAACTAGATAAAATTAAATTTTTAACAACTACTCATCAAAAACAGTTTGGGTAAAATATTGTGGAAATAACTCAAACAATAAATATCAACAAAAAAAGGAAAAATTAATAAATGTAGGAAAGCGTTTATATACCATCATTTATACTGAAGTAAAAATACAATTTTTTTACAGCAGTTTAAAGTTTGGATTTTGGATTTTCTATATTATGTTTAAGAGGATGTCTCTGCACTGTTGGTTTTCTCTCTCTGGCCCACGCGCAACAGACAAAATGCATTTATGCAGAATCACTATTTTTTATATTTTGAATTAATCTTAGAGTAAAATTACCTATTACATAAATTTAAGAGGATAATATTACACCAACATATCGGTTTTATATTTTATTGTTTGTATTAAAATTAACTTTGTATTGGATTTTCAAAAAAAAAAATGTTGTACCGAGTGTTGTACCAACATTTAAATAATGTTTTAATTGTTTTGAGACAATATTTAGACAAATAAATGTCATACCCTCAAAAATATTATTCTCTATCGTTTTTGTAATGGGTGAACTAAGATTACTCAAAAACATAAAAAATGATTCTGCGTAAATGCGTTTTGTCTATGTTGTGCGTGGGCCAGAGAGAGAAAACAAACAGTGCGCTGACATCCTCTTAATAGTAGGTACCTTTATGAATTATTAAAATAATATTAAAATGGGTAAATGGTAATACGAGTACACAGTTATAAATATAATTATGTAGGTTAAATATATTATAAATGTATTACTATAAAATATCAAGGAATTAATTTGATAAATTCTAAAATTTTCATAATTATCAACTTTTTGAAAATGTTCACGAAATGCAACAAAATATGTTCATAAAAATGTACATCCCCACGGGTATATAATAGGTGTATTAAAATTATATATTAAATTTTAATTAATCTAGAAATAATTGAAACAATTAAAAAAAAAATGGAATATATGCTCATTAATTATGATCTGGAGATTATTTTTTTAAGTTCTCTGGTAGTTTAGGTAATATAATTTACTTTTTATTTTTGTCTTAACACCAAATTCAGTACTATTTTTAAAAGCGATAACTTAACCCTTCAATTTAGTTATTTGTTGTAAAAATTGACATTCAAGATAAAATAGACAATAAATAAATATATAGATATATATATAAAGAAATAAGTTTAATAAAAATAATAGTGGACAATACTTCTTTAATACATTAAATTATTTTGATTTGAATTGACTATTAGTGATTATCAATTTATATTATTGTTAAGACATTTATAATTTTCATTGTTAACTACTTATTCATTATCTACTTGCTACTCACAGGTATAGAATAAGAATAAGAATTTTGAATTGATTCAATAAGTATAAGCATTTTTTTTCGAGAATTCGCAGACTATACTTTTCAAGTATAAAATCTGTTTTATATACCAAAAAATTAAAAACTAAAACTTCTATTTTGAATTTTTTTTTTATAATTTTTAGGTTGTTTTTTTAATATTTAGTACATATTTACAAATTATATGAATATTTAGATTAAGAGGATGTGATACCAGCATGTGTTGTTTCTTTAACAAGTGAGTAAAATAGCAAATTTTACGCTGAGCAGATCACATTAAGTTCTGTTAGTTTAAAAATTAGAGTGAATTGACCTCTTTTAAAATTTAAAGGTAAGATTATTATCTAGGCAACATCATAGGCTTTTAATTATATTTTAATTAAGCGAGTTATGAGTATTTAAAAATTTTTAATTGTTTGTACATATACACGCTTTATAATTAAAATATAAAAAAAACCTATGAGATTGCCTAGATAATAATCTTACCTTTAAATTGTATAAGAAATTCACTCTAATTTTTAAACCAACAGAGCTAAACGTGATCTGCTAACCGTAAAATTTACTATGTATGCACTTGAAAGACGGAGACAACACATTTGGGTACCAAGTCCTCATAAACTTAATTAATAATTTAAAATATTAGCACAATACATTTTGTTCTGACCTATAACATTTGTCGATCGTTCTATTTATGTTTTCAATACAGAGGTAAGAATAATTTACTTAAATGTTATATCAATATGATTTGTGTTGTGACAAAGCAATACTAATTTAAGTTCAAATTAAGAAAAATTGAAAATAATTATTTAACTGTAGTTAAAAAATCTAATTTGTATAGACTTGAAACTTTTCACCAATACCTATGTAAATTATTATTTACAATACATAATTATTTCAAAATAGATTAATTTTAAATGTATTTATACCAAGAAGCTATTCACAATGTTCAACATTAGTGGGTATTGACTTATAAGTTAATAACATCTACTAAAATTATATGAAATAATTTGTGGTCATTAGCCATTTAAATATTGTAATAGTAAAGTTTTACAGTAAAAGAAATTGTTAACTGCATTGCAGTTATACATTTTATTTATGCAATTTTAAAAATGTAATACATGTTTTAGAACTTATTTTATACAAACGCTAAGTGACTAATAGCTTAATAATATTATGTGCATAAAGACCCAACGAGATTTTTAAAATTCCTACATGCGTATAGGCAGATAAATGATTAATAGGTAATTAGTAGGTAATTAAACTAGGTAAATTTTTTAACATAATTAATAAGATGTTTTTTTCTCAGCATTTTCTACAGTAAAATATAAAGATGTACCTACCTATACAATTTTTAAATTTATTCTAGTGTTCTTAAGAAGGTCTTACATTACTGAAAAGCACAAGATATTTCAAATACCTAAAATGTTATTTTAATGTTAAAAATAAAGATATTTTCAATAAGAAAAAAAAGACAAGGATAAGTATTTTGATTTATTTTTAATCGTAATTATAATAGTAATGGAATACAATTGGATTTAATCTAAGTACATTTGAACATTTATTAATTATCCAAACTAATTAGAACTGATTATCAATTTGCCAAGATAATGGTTTTCAATAAGGAACTATACGTTATTATTTAACTTATTAAGTACATATTATCCTACATTATTCTAATCAATTATAATATTAACTGAATGATTGTTTTTTTTTTATTTATATAATTGATTCTCAACTATACAAATAAATCAGCATTTAATGCGATTTAATAAAGTATTATCTATAAGACTATAAAAAAAACTAAATTAACACCTATTAGGTATATTTGATCTTTTAAATATCTTAGCCTTTAGGTACAAAAAAATATAGTAAGAGCCAAAAATGAGCCAATCTTAAAATTAATTTAATAAATAATCAAAAACAATTATGGGTAGATATGTTTCAAGGTATATTCTATGACTTAAGTATAAGATCTAATAAAAAGGAAAATTTTAAAAATGAATTTGAGATAGGTACAGGTTTTTCAAATTTTCAGTTCTATAGAATTTGAAAATTATATTCTATAGTTTAGTTATAATACTTGATTATAAAACTTTCCCCACTAATCTACTGCGGAAAATCTATTAACAGTGTATTATTTTGAAAAAAATGACTTATCAGGCGCCTTGAATGCCATTTTGGAAAACATTTATATATTGTTTGAACCAAATTCAAAATGTTTTCTGTTCTTAAATTATATTCAACAATTTACAGTATATCTAAATGTATATCTTACAACAAGATTAAAGTCTTCTAGTCAACAGTTTTAATAACAAAACTTATTTTAACATTGAACAGATATATTTTTAGACCTACCTATTCTACTTTTAAAACTCAAATACCTACTAATAGTAATAAATATTTTTAAACCTACGTTTAGGCACTTCAATACATCTGAAATATTCTCAAAAATACCATTAGGTATTGTTTTTACCAAAACATATTTTAACAATGACTTAATTCCTTCCGCAAAATTTCAGAGAAATTTAAAAAAGCTTTCAGTGTTGTGCCCCCACCCAAGGGGGGGTTAAGCAAAATCCTGGATATGCCACTGAATAATGACTAGGTATCTAAAGTAATTTCATTAGGATATTTAGTTTTATTTAAATTATACTTTTAATATGCTTCATATTTTAAAATTTACCATGACCAACCACATAATTGCTTGAATATTTTGCTATGTAATAATATTAGGTACTTAGTTTAATTAGACAAAAGTTTGAAGTATATTTGACATAGATATTAAGTAATTTAATTAAATAAACCTTCTTGCATGACCCTCAAATACTATAGTACAGTAAAATATATTTTATAGACCAACTGATAACAATATTGAAACACCATCACGTAGACGGCTGAACCGACCTTGTTTTATGCTCCACTGTTGTAAAAATTATACTTTTAACTATTAATTATTACATAAACATCTCTCCAGAGAGACATATTGTACGAGAGTAGAAAAATGTTGTTAAAATATTACAAATACAACTGATAAAATACAAAAAAAATATAACCATTTGTGGTTGGACTACCTAAATAAAGAATCGATTCTGAACTGCAAAAATTTAATAAAGGCATAAACGTTTAGTACGTACTAAACATCACGATTTTAACATATGCCAAAATGCGCTTTGTCTCCCATACCTACCTATTTTATTCAAATTCTCGAAAAAAATCATAGAGTCGATCGACCAAATAGTTTAGGAGATAGTGGCAAGAAGTGGGTCAGTAGGTGGTAAAATGTTAACATAATAGGCATTGATGGTAATAATATATCGGTAATATACGTCTTACTTACGTGATTTTGGGTTTTTCTACAAGCTGTTTTTCCGCTAGGGTCCGCCGTGAATGTAATACTGTATTAATATTATATAATAATTATTATGTGAGTTACGGAATTAATGTAGGAACGATATAAAAATAAACTAAAAATATAAATATTTAAACAAACGAAAATTGTATTGAAATAATTACAAAAAAAATTAATTAATAATATTTATGCATATATATATATGTATCTTTACGTCTTATATTAAACTCTCACTGACTTCCTTTCTAATCACAGTACGAATATTTTATTGTATTTATCGCGAGCGTGTGTGTGTATGTGTGTGTGTGCGCGTGTGATACGCAAAAAGCGGAACACTGGTATACAGTGTTTAACTTTGGGAAAATTCTTCGAATGTTTTACGTCGTCGATTGATTATCACATAATTAACAGCGGCGGCGGCGGCGGCGGCAGCGGTGACGCACCACAACTGATTCGAACAGGAGACGGAATGAATGTCGTAAACGGTAAACCGTAACAACAATAATATATAATATCACTGTATAGTTGGTAGTTTTGCACAGACTGTTGTTGTCTCCCCACTGGACGGTACCGTAGTTTCGTGCCTACCAGTACTACGGAGTCGCGTATTATTATTATATTTTTTTCCTTGTCACTAGTTGGATTTGATAAAGAAGAAAAAAACTTTTAAAAGTCGCTTGTCACCGCGGATGTCGATGATACGGCGCGGCGTCGCGTATTATTATAATATTATAGACGGACGGCGCGCGGTGGCGGCGGCGGATGACGAGCGGGAGAAAGGGACAGCCTTGACGGTAGCGCTGCGAAGTGCGGACAAAAAATAAAAAAATATGTTAAACATACACGTCGTCGTGTCTCATATATATTATTGAATAATATATTAAAATTATTTCAATAAAAATGAAACATTGCAGTTTTCGATAATACGCCGTAATGGGCGTCCAATTCCGCACTGCGAACTGTAGTAGAACGTTTCGTTACATTCGATCGTTGCGGCAAAACGGGGCGTTTTCGCTTAGCGGTGGGCTGGTAGCTGGCCCGTCCAGACGTGGACGTGGAGGTCGTTTCGCGCAGTCGCGAGTTCGCGATGTCGTCGGCGCGTCGGCGTCGCGCGTTTATGATAAGGCGTCGACGCTGCCGTGATTGATAATAAATAGTAATAATAATAATACGAAAACGGCGCTGAATGGCATTGCACATACGCGTTTTACACAATACATGTATTACTGCGATATCATAATATAGGCATGAATGCATGATTGCATGAATGACATTTCAATTTTGGTTGGAAGGAGGGGGTTCGACTAAGTGCTTGAGTTCAGTCCAATAGATTCTCTAGGTCAGAGGTCTAAACAAATTCTCATCGCTCAGATTAGCGTCACCGTAACGCTAAATTTACAATTTTATTTTAGCAAAAAATTTAATAATACCTATATGTCATGTTCATAATATTATAATCATATTTTTATACTGAACAGCTATAAAATATTTACAACAAAATATTAATATAAAATATCTATGTACCATATTATATTTATAATTTTTAGATTCTGAACAGAGCGATGAATTTATCGATTTTACAATGATGTGGGTGTTTTTTTTTTCAATAAAATTTAATACAACGTTTCTCATAAGTAGTTATTATAGCAGTTGAGAAATATTAAAGATCCATATAGGCACGATTTTTTTTAAAAGTATTTATAGTTAACATTTTGACAAGATTTTGATAAATTACTGAAAATTTTCAAATTATTTTGTAGTTGAAAATTAAAAAATGTTCAATTTTTAAATTTAAGGCCTTAAAATGTAAAACATTGATCCTAATAAATAGTTTATACTGTTACTAACAAATCTAAAAAATGTATGAACATATTTATCTTTTAAATACATTTTAAGTTTAAATTTGGAGAAATACATATTAAAACCAAGAATAACGGTTTTAGTTATTTTGTTGTAATTGTTTAAAAATATTTTTTTGGATATATGAAACTTTTAGAGTATATTATTATATTATTACACAATGACATTTTCAAGTACAATTTTTTCGGCAAAAATTAACTTAACATACTGTTGTACTAACTACTAATGCCTTCTATTATAACTTTTGGTTGGAAGCTAATAAAAATTTAAAAAAAAATACTAATTCCTAATTCCTAATAGCAATAGTCTATTGAACTATTGTGTGGCAAGGGCAAGAAGTGAGCTTTTCAATTTTCAGTCGTGGGTGATGTGTGTGGCCACGACCCACAGGCGAGGGCCTCATATCGCCCAAGACTAAAATTGCCTTCCCGCACTAGCCAAACGCCCAAACATACTATTTTTTTTCACGCCTCTGTGTTCATCGAGCACGGTAAAGGTAATGCAGGGATCTATGCAACAACTAGATTATTCTACAAAAACAATACTTTATGAAAAAAACGATTTGGTTTTATTTATTTTAAGCGTCATGCATGGAGGTGATAGGTAATATGATTCATAAGGTGCAACTAAAAGTGTATGTATATACGCGTGATATGCGCGCCCAGCACTTTTGGGGATTTCCACTACACTGTCCGGTACTTTTTGGGATTCCCACTTTACCGCCCGCTGGACGGAAAAAGGTATCTTTCCAACGTTTCCACCGTCATCAAAAACTAAACTTTCAGTGCAGGCGTGACAAAAAATAAATAACTTTAATTACAATAACTGAATAATATCATCAAATATACTTACTAATATTATAGGCTGACAGACCGCCTTCGCTCAGAATCGTTTTTCGTATTCAATGATTTTATATCATTGAATTCAAGTTATATACATCCATTACAGTGACTATCTAGATATCTAATGTACATCAGAGTATTACCCACTTATCCACTTTTTAATATATAGGTATTATGTATTAGGTAGGTACCTAACCAAACAATTGTAATAATTTTATTCTTCTTTCAATATAAATATTAATATATTAATATAATTAATATTAATAAATATTTAATTAAATAGTTTTAATATTACATATTATAATATATCGATTGAAATATCCTTTTCAATATTCAGAGCCATAATCAAATATGAATTATTAAAGGTTTTTATTTAACTTCGAATTTTGTCTGTTTGTTTATATATTTGTCTACGCTAGGTACCTATTAAATACATAGGTATATATTATTACATTATATTAACAATTAACATGCTACGACGCATGGGTATGAGTGACAAATAAAAGTAAAAAATGCTAACATACTAACATTACTAGTGTTGTGGTGTCTAATGTGGCAGTGTTTATATAGTATTATCAGAAGGTAAACATAATATATTATAATAGGTACATACATATTGGACATTGAACGTTGGAAGTTGGAACTCCGTTGATAGTTATTAAAGTGAGTAGTGATTAGTGATTTATATAATAAATTATAGGTATAGTTGTAGGTTATAGGTAATAGGGTTATAGGGCACAGGCGTATTGCAATAAAAATTTAAATTATTATTAGATAGTATAGTATAATAAAAAATAATTATCATTAATTCATAGAGATACAACTATTATTCAGGGGGATTCCCCCCGAATCGTTCTCTAGCAAACATTTAATTGTTGATAGTAATATAATATCAACTATAATAATCTATAAATTATGTTCAAAAGTATCTATTATTTATAATAACAATTTTAAATAAGTAGCCCATAATATTGTACAGACTGGGGGGTCTGCCCCGGATATTAACAAAAGTACGTAGGTACTCTTATTAAATATCGTATTAATGAATAATATACAATGTCATATAAAATATCAACTAAATAACGTTTTAATATGAATTTTTATTATATTAATAATAAATTGATAAGTAGTTTTTTTTCATACAATTTTAATGGTACCTTCCTTACGTTATTACCCTGCTAATGTTGTTTAAAATATTAAAAAATATGTACGGACCACTGACGAATACCAGATGCAGCCATGCAGGCACTCTGGCAGTGGTGTATAGTATATTGCTCTAGTATCTAAAAAGCGTCAATAATAACACACAAACTCATTTATGAAGCTGGTAAAAATGTTATGTAACTTCTTTTCGCTCGTATTCGTACAAGGACAAAGAATTTTCAACAAAGAAAAAAAACAGTATAAACTGATTCTTATAAAAAAAATGAGGGTCGAGGGGCAGTTGTACAAATTGCAATATTGAAGTGCAAGAGTTTCCCCTAGAGTTTCCCCAAGAGTTACACAATATGCATATATAGGTACATAGATATAACTTAGTTGAGCCTTGTTATTGTATTATTTATTGTGTTAGGTATAATTATAATACAATGGATAATAATCTGACTTGAAATTTAAACTATTATAATTAGTTGGTAATTACTATAATACCTTTTATAGGTATACGAGTATACAGAGTGACTATCAATATTTAACTAGCTAGGTAATTAAGTCTAACTGAATATTTGTATTTTGGAAGGAAATGTTTTTTATATGTATAATTTGAATAGTATTTATAAAATCACTAGATTTTTAGAAAAATCAGTTTTTATAGATTCTGAGCTGAGCCCTGGATCTAGTGATTTTACAATGGTGTTAATTTTTTTTTTATCTTGGATACAAAATTTCTACTAGAATAAGGAGTGCTTCGATTTCAACATATAATATCTTATCTTTTAGAAAATTGGATCAAGATTGTTTTTTAGAGAGGTCATTTTCTCAATAGTTATTTAATGCCACGGAAAAAACACCGACAAATTACAAAAAACCGCTAAAAATGGGATTTTAATTTCTAACGCTTTGTTTATCACCATAGAAACGAATAAAAATAAAAATAAAAATTTAGTTATTTTGCTGTAACTTATAATATTAATTCAACTTACAGGCGACAGGCCGTAATAAAATATTATAACAATATAAAATAACCAGACCTGCAAACCGTCTCCTATAGATAAGTATAATATAAGCCGTCTCAGCTCAGAATCGTTTTTCGTATACAAATATACAATGATATGATATTATTGAATTCAAATTTAACACAATCCATTATACACAGTGACCCACTTGTAACCTACTGTACAGCAGAGCGACATCCACTTACCCGCTTTTTATATTTGATACCTTAAAAGAAAAAGTTTTGTACATTTTAACTGGAAATTAATATTAATGAGTAATTGGTAATAAAAAAAATCAACAAATCACTGTGTTCTAAAAAAATTGATAGGAGAACATTGGGCGTTTTCTTCCTTTTTCCTTTTAATATTATAATGTTTTATTTAATTCCTTTAATAACAACCGATTTTTTTAAATTTCATAATTGGAAACAGTGAAATTGTGGATGTTTTAAAATCGGATATTGATAAAATAGTTTTTGATTAATAAGCATTTAAATGTTAAAATTGAGATCAATGCTTCACAATCTTTTTTTTTACGACGAGACTCTAATAATTTAGATTCATAAAAGTGGCGACACTCTTAAAACAATTATTGGATTTTTGAAAAAGTAACAATTATAAACCTACATAGGTACAATATATATGTAAATTGAAAATCTTCACAATTGTTTTCTTACCTGTAGTTTTTACCATCACGTCGTAACGCCATAATAATGTAATATATCATATATTTATACTTTGAACACTTAAAGTTACAATATAAACATCACATTTTTTTGGCGACAGACAATACGGTGATTACACCGGTTATTGAGAACCACTGGATTAGATGTAATTCGAGTGGAGTTGGTACCTATATAGTTATAATAAGAATAATGAGCGGAACGTGGAAGTATGTAGTGTAAAACAACCTGCCAGCTACCTATGTGTGTACGATGTACTATTAGACAAACCGTATTAACGCAGAATCATTTTTTCTGTTTTTAAGTAATCTTAGAGTAAAATCACCAATTACAAAAAGATAGAGAATTGTATATTTGTGGGAATGACTTATCGATTTTATGTTTTATTGTTATTTGACTTTGTGTTCTAATTTCAAAATTAACAAAAAATGTTGTAAATTTAAATTATGTTTAAATTGTTTTAAAGTATTTTGACAAATCAATATGTCATTCCCCTCAAAAAATTATTCTCTTTCTTTTTTTTATAATGGGTGATTTTACTCTAAGATTACTTAAAAACATAGAAAATATGATTCTGCGTAAATGCGTTTTGTCTATGTTGCGCGTGCGGGCCAGAAGAGAAAACAAATAGTGCGCTGACGCCTGACATCCTCTTAAAAAATGCGAGCAAGTGGGTACTACTCTGCTTTACAGTATAGGTTGCAAGAGCGTCACAGTAATAGATTATGTTAAATTTTAATTCAATGATATATCATATATAATATTATACATGTATAAGAAAAACGATTATGAGCGAAGACCGTCAGTCAGCCTACGATATTACTAAGTATATTTTATGATACTATTGTGAATAAGGTAATTTTTATTTAACCTATTTACATGGAACATTGTTTTAAATTTTTAATCAATAGCTATAAAAGTTGAGCATTTTATAAATGTTTGACTACAAAATAATTATTACACTTTAAATTTGATAAATGTTGTCAAAATTCGAACTTTAAATGCTTATAAATAATATTGTGCCTATGTATTTATAATATTTTTCAACTACTATTGTAACAATATATCAGGAGCCTTGTATTAAATTTAAAGTGACAAGGATATTTTACATTATATTTATATTGTTACCTATTATAAAGTATTATTAATGCGGTAGCCGTATAGCCGGTAAGTTGAATTAGTATTATTTGTGCCCACGAATTTTATAAATTTTTAACCACCTAGGTACATAAGGCTACATAATAATTTATAAATTATCAATTTGATAAATTTTTTAAAAAATAAACTTAAAATGATTATTAAAAAAATTGTGACTATGTATTTTTAATATTTTTCAAATGCTATTGCGTAACAATATATTTGTAGGAGCCTTGTATTACATTTTCAAATTTTTTGACCCAATGATAAAATTATGTTGACATTTTTCGAAAAAAAACTAAAAAAAAAGGCGGACGACTTATAACGAAACTATAGATTATTACTTATTAGATTATCTGTAATATTTTCTTATAAGTAAAGAGTTAATAGCGGATAATTAGGTTCTTAAAAGTTTAAAATAAGATTTTAATATGCTCTAAAAAAACCTTAAAATATAATAATCCTTTAACTACCTAAATATACTTTTTTTTCTTCAAATAATTTAAAAATCTATATACAGTTACGATAGAACAATTTTATTATGTAAAATATATAGTATATAGGTACTGAGTATTACGAAATATTAATAGGTAATACGAATATTATTTTATTTATATTGTATAATATTATAACTAAACTTATTAATTAAAAAAAGGTGGATAAGTGGATGTCGCTCTGCTGTACAGTAGGTTACAAGTGGGTCACTGTAATGGATGGTGTTAAATTTGAATTCAATGATATAATATCATTGTATAAGAAAAACGATTCTGAGCGAAAACGGTCAGTCAGCCTATGATATTACCAAGTATATTTGATGATATTATTGTGAATAAAGTAATTTATATATAACCTATTTACGTGGAGCCTTGTTTTAAATTTTCAATCTTTAGCCATAAAAGTTAAACATTTTATACATTTTTAACCACAAAATAATTAATAAATTATAAATTTGATAAATGTTGCCTAATGCAAGAAATTGTGCCTATGTATTTTTAATATTTTTCAACTGCTATTAGAACGATATATCAGGAGCCTTATATTAAATTTTCACGCTTTTTACCCAACAAATAAAAATTTATTGATATTTATAGAAAAAAAAACTAAAAAATTTGAAAACTGACAACGTCCGTAAACAGCTCAAAAAGAGTCAAAATATTTTCAAAATTTTATCGTGTATAGAAAATGCTAATATAAACATTCAGTGAAATTTTCAAATATCTACAGTCATTCGTTTTTCAATTACAATAAAATAAGAAAATTGTTAAATTTTCGTGATTTTTCCGTATTTTGTCAAAATTTGAACTTTAAATGCTTATAAATAAAAACTGTGACTAAGAATTTTTAATTTTTTTCATCTGCTTTTGAAACAATAACCTAGGAGCCTTCTATTAAATTTTCAAGCTTTTTTACTCAACAGATAAAATTTTATTGATATTTATAGAAAAAAAACTATAAAAATTGAAAACTGACAATGTCCGTAAGCAGCTCAAAAAGAGTCAAAATATTTTCAAAATTGTATGGTGTATAGAAAATGCTAATATAAACATTCAGTCAAAATTTCAAGTATCTACAGTCATTCGTTTTTTAATTACAATAAAATAAGAAAATTGTTACATGAGAAATCGAGTAAATATCAAATGTTGTAAAAATATAAATTTCAGACGCTCATAAAAATTTAATTTAAGTTTCTTGTAGACATTTTTTTTTTGATAAAGGTAGACAAACTTATGAGTAATCTTATATTACATTTTTAAATCTTAGATTTAAAAAGAAAAATTTTTATGAATTCTCAACTCAAAATAGTTTGCTAATTTTCGTGTATTTTCTGTATTTTGTCAAAATTTGAACTTTAAATGCTTATAAATAAAAACTTTGACTAAGGATTTTTAATTTTTTTCATCTGCCTTTGAAACAATAACCTAGGAGCCTTCTATTAAATTTTCAAGCATTTTTACTCAACAGATACAATTTTATTGATATTTTTAGAAAAAAAAACTAAAAAAATTGAAAACTGACAATGTCCGTAAACAGCTCAAAAAGAGTCAAATTATTTTGTAAATTTTATGGTGTATAGAAAATGCTAATATAAACATTCAGTCAAAATTTCATGTCCCTACGGTCATTTGTTTTAGAGTTACACCAAAAACCAAAATCTATTTTCTCAAAAACAGATTTTGCGTAAAAATTCCCGTTTTTTTTTTAATTTTTCTTTTGTTTTTCACGTCGCTTGTGAAAACTACTGGGATTTTTATTTTTGACTCCCCAAAGTACCAACTAGATTCACTTTCCTATCAGAAAAGTTACTATTGAAGAAAATCCAAGCACTTTTACTGTCCTAAAAGGTGATGACAGACACAAAAAAAAAAAAATTAAAAAATTAAAAAAATTAAAAAAAATTAAAAAAAAACACACATCATTGTAAAATCAATACATTCATCGCTTCGCTCAGAATCTAAAATAATTTAACGCTTAAAATGTCGGTAAACAGCTAAAAACAATAGTTTAAATATTTCGAAAATGTTATCAAGTATAGAAAATGATAAAATAAACATTCAGTAAAAATGTATTTTGAATTACGACAAATAAGAAAATCATTCCATGAGAAATTGAGTGAGTTCTAAACATTGGAACTTCAAACACTCATAAAAATTTAATTTGACATTCCGGTAGACTTTTTTTTTAATTTGCACTGACAACAACCCATGATGAACCTTGTATTATATTTTCATGTTTTTTAACCGAGCGAAAATTTGTTTTTGGACATAACCTAATTAAAGAAAAACTAATAAAAATTGAAAATTTCATACGCCTATAAATAACTCAACATGAGTCAAAATATTTTGAAAATTGTATGGTATATACAAAATGCTAATATAAGCATTTTGTGAAAATGTCATGTATCTGTCATTTAGACTTACACAAAAAACCAAAATCGAATTAGTCAAAAACTGATTTTGTGTAAAAGTGTCCCTTCTTTTACTTTTAACCTTAATTTTTTTCTCGGCGCTTTTGAAAACTATACTGATAAATTTAAATTTTGGCCTCCCGAATAAATTTTGAACCAACCAGATTCACTTTTCCACCGGAAATACTGAAATTGACAATCGAACCAATATTTCGACTACCTACTAGGTACTAGGTAGTAATGTATAAATATTTACAATAATGTGTACATAAAGACACAAAAATAAAAATGATAATTTTTTTTAAAAAACAAATCTTTGTAAAATCAATACATTCTTTGCTTTATTCAAAAACTAAAAATATTACATAAAATTAAATTCAAACTCCATAAAATAACATTAGTACATTACACAATCCAAATTACAAAATCAAAAATGTGTGTTACATCTGCAAAATAATTAAAATAGCATCTATATAGTAGAAGTATAAAATGAGATGACCATACACCAAAATACAGTATACAGACCAAAAATTAATGAAAGTAAAAAATACAATTTGCGAGGCGGTGGAACTTAGTTCCAGAAATTACTGGGCTACAGTAAAACCAGATGGCTCACACTAATGCCTGCTATCGAAAGAATTTTGAAGTTATATGTACCTACTGGCTACCACTGAAAGATTATTTTTTAAGAACGAAAAAGTGTCGAACAGTTTCAAAGAATTTCTCGAGTGTCCAAATTTTGAGTTATGGCGTTTTTGCCATTTGAAAAATATAAGCCTAAATTTGTGTCCATAAAATTATGGAAAATCTTGTATTAAATTTTGAAACCTGAGGACTGAGGTATATTATAAATTAAACATTTTATGCATTTTAGATTTTGAGCGTTGCGATGAATGTATTAATTTTATAATGATGAGTATTTTTTATATTTTTTATTTTGATGCCTGTCATAACTAGTTTAGTTGATGCCAAGAAAGTATTCCCCCTCTAATCAGTTTTAGGTCTTATACCTATAAATACTTATTTTGAAAAGTATTTGAATACTCAGCAAAAATAGTATTTGAGTACAAATACAAATAGGTACCTACATGAAAAAAATATTTATAGATACCTACTTCAATTACTTTCAAATTGTTTATAAAATATATTATTTTACCTTATAAGTTATAAATTAACTGGACCGATTTTCATGTTTTACATTAATATTGTATGCAGCATAATCGCATATATTCGACATTGTATTATTTGGCTGAACTTTAAAATAGGTACCTACCTACTCAAATGTTTTATTTATCGAAGTATTCACAGTAAAAAAGTAGTTATATTATTATATAGGTACCTAGATATAATCTCAATTTTTATTACTATCTTACATGATCGAAATTAAATTAAAAAATATAGGTATAAACTAAAAAGAATTATTAACGTACTTTAATAGTTTAATCAATGATGAAATAATTAAAAATAATTAAATTATTATGTATTTGTTTACCTATAATGTCATAATGACCAAAATAAGGCATAATACCAAATCAAATTCATTATTATAATGTAGGTACGTAACGAATTACCTACACATATAATATCAAATATTATTCAATTTAGCAGTAATGTTATGCAGTATGCATTAATGCACTTTATCTATAATAATATAATGTTGTCTTTAATGTTATTATCATAGTAGAATACTAAAATTAATTTTTCTATGGTTATTACCTAATTTACCAAAAATATCTACGTACCTATCATTGAAACTATAAGAGTTTGCTTGCTCTTATACAGACATATAAAATACAACTTTGCATTGTCAAAAAATAATATCCGTAGAGAAAAATATTATTGAAAACCTAAGACCGATGCTCGCATTCAACATTTCCAAATAAAAATTGTGTGCGACTACCACCGCACATTTTCGTATTTTTTGGTCCCCGTTCGCAATAAATTGACGAGTCTTGCCGACGCTATTGACAGGCGGCCAGCGGCCCACTACTGGCAACTTTACTGTTAACCGCTAAAATCGGGATTTCCATCATTTTATTTGCTAGTACTCAGTACTGAGTTGTAACTTTTGTCTTTGCACAGTTGGCTATTGTTCTGTTAGCCGTGGTTACTTGTTTGAGGTACCTACTCGATAATCGATACTTGACAGTTGATTAGACAATTTTTTGTCGGTGTTTAAAAATTGGTCTGTCTTAAAATTGTTGTGCTATTCATTCTGTATTCACTATTCATCGTCATTACAGGTCATGGATTTTTATAATAAGCACTTCCATCGGCTGATCCGTGGTGTGGATCCCAACGGTATGTTGAATGTGCCACTTAACGTGTTTACTGATGGAAAATGTCTCGAGAAATATTTTAAGACGAATAGTGATTTTCGGAAATTAGATGTCCCCTGGATGTGGTAAGAAATAATAATATAATAATATATTATTAACCTCAATAATTGTACATTTGTATCTTTTAAAAACTATTGCTGTTTTCCTTATACCTAATAATAATTTTTTAATAGTAAAATATATTCTTGCCTAATGCAGTAAGATATTATTAAGCCACTGGTATTGTTGTATATTTTAACTTACTTTTTTAAAAAAAATACATATTTCCATTTTTTTAATACATATAAATCCGATGCCTAGTCGTTAAATTGATTAATAATGCTCTTATTCAACGTGGTTTCCTTTTCGATTGAAAATCAACTACATATAAAGGTATATCCAGTAATTCCTTATTAGTTAAAATTATGAGTTTACTAATTTCAGAAAAATAACATTTACCTATGAAGAATTGAAGAATCATGATTTAAGAATTCTGTTGTACTTATAATCAGTTAATCTGTTATTTTTTTTTCAGTCATTAAATTAGTCTTCGAGTAATACCGATTTTAAACATATTTTCTACATATAGGTATATAATATTATATGTGTATCACGTTAAGCCAGCTGTTAAGTGTTAACAGTATCAATTTTTTTCTTCAGTATGGTATTAAATATGGTCAATATTTGTATTTGATTTTAACAATAAATAATAATATAATATCAAGCTGTCGCCAGTTCAAATAAAATCTTTATAAAATGCCCCATTTAAGTAAACATAAATTAAAATAAATAATAAATAATTGTTAAATGATGATATTAATATTACTTATATAATAATTATATGTATTTATATTTTTTGTTTCAGTGATCAATTAATTATACTTTTGCTTAACTTTGATGATATAGTTGCTATTTCGTCAACCTTAAAGTTTTTACAAAATGATTTTCAACGCATTAAATATCCATTTGTTTTGATAAGTCAAGCTTTTATTGGCTTAATTTTAATACATACAAATGCTACAAAAGTGTATTACAGTAAGTTAATATTTATAACTGTACAGTTATTAATTATTATTAATCAATTAATTTTAAAATTGAGGCATGAATATTATCTAAAACTTCTTGTATGTTTTTTTTTGTATTTTAAACCATTTAAAAATATACAGAATGGTCACTTAAATTAATTATCTAGAATAAAATGTATTTTCACTATATTCAATTGCAGTAAAATCTCCTTATAACGGAATCACTCGGTTCCAACTTATTTTTTTCGTTATACATAAGTTTCCATCATAGGAGACTAAAACATACAGTATATTGATTATACTTTATTGTTATAAGGCAGTTTTACTGTACACACTCAAAAAAATTTGTGTTAAACAGACTACATTAACATACCTATTATATTATGTCATATATATATATATATATAACTATTAATAGGTATCTATATTCCATATTAATAAATTTGCATGTGATGTAAAAAAAAAAATTACCATCTACAGATAGTCACTGCTAACATATAATTGCATTTCCATTTATATAATATAATAATTATATATATATTGATATAAATATTTAAATTGATTATGGTTAAAAAAAATGTTTAGGTTATTGTACCAATTCCACAAAGGCTTTATACAAGAACAAAATAGCTGTGTAAGTATTTCTGTATATATTTCTGTAATTATAAGAACTATTTATGTTACAAGTCAAAGTATTTAGTCTGGTATTTAATAAAATTCCTATCTAATAGTGGCTACTTTTACCTAACATATCCTGCAAAGGAATAAAATATACATTATACATAATGTCTAGTAATTTCATAGAATATTCTTTAAAATTTTAATACCTATTTAAAGATATAGTAAGTTGAGTTAATTTTCAGTGAGTAATAATAATAATATACTGTTGAATATAAAATATTGGGGCATATCAGTTACAGTGTAAACCGTAATTTAATATCCAGCATTTTGTATATATTATAAGTACTAATATTAAGAGGATGTCAGCGCAATATTTTATTTATCATATTAAAACATTTTTCAGCTGATTAAAAATGTCTTATGAAATTGCTATAAATGGTATATAATATTACTATTGAAAATATTTTATTCTTGTACTGTTAGATAATATTAAGCACTATGACCTACTATCATGACTTGAGCATTCTATAAAATGTCCAGGCATTTCTCAAATTGCCTATCTACATTCAGTTACTAAAAACAATAAAAAATGATTATGCTATTTATCAGCTTATTTCAGAATAGCTAGAATTTTATAAGTTGCCTGATTTAATACTTTGTCTTATGTACTACTATCTATATAAATTGATTTTAACTTAGAGACAAAATGCCTAAAAAGAAACAAAAAATGGAATCAGATGCTACTAATGAATCACATAACAAAGAACAAACTCAAAGTAACATATTTTTTTATTCCTTTTTCAAACAAATAGTAAACATTATGCCGTTAAGGCAGCAGTTCTCAAAGTATGCGTCGCGGTATCTTTATAGGGGTGCTGTGCTGCCGTAGAATTTTATACAGTCCAAAATTATATTTGAAAACTGATTATGGAGATGATAGAAACAATTACAATTATGTAAATGAAAATGTATAAATTATGTATAATTTTAATTAAATAGATATACAATTTTTTCTAGTTTTTATTCATTTTTTCTATTTCTTTTGACTAGTCATGCTATGACTTGGGAAGGATGCCTTTAAAAAAAAACCTTAGTTCAAAAAGGGCGCCGTTGGGAACTGCTGCATTAGGGGATTAATATTCCTTAATGAATTTTAACAGTGTTTGTGAATTTAGTTGTTTAACTCATTTACCTAACCTACCAATGATTAATGTTTTTTTTTTGTCTAATCCAATTGAGTACCTATATTTAATTTAAATAATTTATTTTAGGCCAGAAAGTTCAATCATTAAATCAAGATCAAGTATCTAGCCTAGAAACAAACCTCAATGAGATAGGTGTTTTTTTAGTAAGTGGCATGTTATTAAATCATATAAATAATTTTAGATTCTATAGTCCGCTACCCAAAAACTGGCATCTGTCCGTATTTATTATATATTTAGTTGATAAGTTTAGCGCTCTCGCAACATGGCTGCTTTAACTGGCTTAGCTTAAGAACTCATAGATTCCAGGCTTGGTATCGTATGGTATGGCGCGAGGGTTGCGGGGGGTCAGTTTTCATACCGTGGACTAAACTAGAAGAGCTATTGGTTTAGAATAATATAGTATTTGGATGTAAAATAATTAGAACTGACAGTTGGATACCCACAAAATTTTAACATAATATAAATAACAAAATTGTGTAGATACTAGATAAAACTTTACAATAATGGTATATGTGTAAATGTGTTGTAGGTAACAATATACTTAATAAATATAATAATCAATTAGTAAATCATATTTATTTTAAAATTATTCAACTATTCAGTATGAAATTTATAAAAAGAAAACTATTAGTATGCATATTAAAGTTTTATTTTTATAATTAATAGATAGTGGGACTACTAGATTTATAGTTACCAAGTTATTTATGTTAAGTTTTAATCAATAAAGCTGATTAAAAAATATATGATAAAATACTAACTGTATATATTAATACTATAAAAAGGATCCCTAGTAATAATTATATGAAAAATTAAAATTTTAACTATCTACATCACTATATAATATGTATCAAGTATTAAAAAAAAAATTTAGGTCACTTGTAGTAACTTTTGTTTGTAAAAAATATACATATTGAACAAATACCAAGTTATAATAATAAAACAATACATTGTTAATTAGTTCCACGTTAAATATATTTTTTACAAAAATGGCTAACCTAATTTTTTGTTTTGTTCCTTAAAATCTTAATTTCTATAGAATAATCCAAGACACACTTCAAATACTACAGAAATGAAATTACTTCAGACAAATGTTCTAAACCAAACAGTAAGTATATTTTAATAATTTATGAAGTATGACATTAGTACCCCAAAAATAACTATAGTTAAGAAGTTACTGCATCAATTAAATGTTTTATATAATTCATTTCGCATTTAATACATTTTTAAAATGTTTGTATGAGATATTTGATGTGCTAATAATTATGAATTAACTATTTTAAATTGAAAATAATAATAAATAACTTTCGCATGTACTATGATAAGTACATAGCAGAGCAAGACTAATAATTAACATATATTGCGCCTCAGGTATTATGTAAAATTTTCAATAATAAAATGCTTATTATTTTTATATAGGCTTTTAATGATCCAAAACTACATAGTCAAAATATATTAAGTTTGAACACTGAAGAAAATATTGGTGATGTTAATAAAATATCGGAGTTAGACCAACTACAAGTTGTAAATTCAACATTTCAGTATTGCTGATTTATTATTATTAGTATATTATTTTTTCTAGTTATTCATTCAACCAATTGAAGAGTTTCCAGTTATCAATCAAGATGTTCTCGTAGAGATACCTCTTTTGCCTAAAAATGATTTCGAACAACAATTAATGGATTTTGATATACAGCCTAAAAATCTAGAACCACAACAAATAATAGAACAACCACAATGTACACTAAATTTACAAGTTGAACAAATTAGAGTTGAATCATTAATGGAGCTACCTCAGCATTTAACGAATCTACAAGAAACACAAAATCAGTTTAAGGTACTATTGTATGATTAAGTATTAACGCTGCCTTAAAATAGTATCAAAATAGATAATATGAAACTACTATTTTTTTTAGAAGCCTACTGAACATTGTTCCCCCGAAACAAATCAATCACTAAAAAGAAAAATACCTGGTGTAGTTCCAAAAAAAAAAGTAAGTAATTTTCTAGTTTACTGTAGACTTAAGTATAATTTTTATCTATCTTAAATTATTATACTATTTATTTTTCCAGTTGTTAGGTACCTACATGTATTTTAGTTATTGGCGAAACTAGGGATATTTTTATGGGTGGGGAGGGGGGGGGGGGGCTCAAATTGTATCAGTATAAACCCTGATAAATAATATTTTAAACTAAAATATGATTAAATAACCGGAGAGAGCTTAACCATTGAATTAAGAAATAAGATGCACATTGTTCCAGTTTAAATTTATTATTTTATAATTATTTGAGAAATTAAAAATAACTTGTTTATTTAAACTTCTGTAAATACAATTAATTGTTATAACAAAATATGAATGTATTATAGTAATTAAAAATGGCCTGCTATAATATATTTATTTTATGTAGATTAACAATTTACCGCTAACAATATTTTCAATAGTGTAGAAATAACTAACTATCTACAAATTCATACAGAACATTCAAAATACCTTTTAATTATAGGTTGTAATAATAAATATTATTAATATTTTTTTGATCATAAATTGTTTCATACAGTTTAAGAAAAGACTCATTGAACAAAACAGTAAAGTACTTAGAAACCGGTTGAAGAAACTTCAAGGAGAGATGTTTGATGTAATACTTTTAACTATTGTATACAAGTAGTCATGATTAATTACTTAATTATTATTTGATTTATTAGAGACCACTTGAATGTATGATGTTGAAGTGTACTAATCAATCTATAGACCATTTACCTATAAGATACGCTATGTACCGTAATAAACTTATTATACCATTTGCTGTGCTTACATTAAATATGGAACTAGAAGAAAACAAAGTATTGTATATTTTTAATATATTCAGAAAATAATAATTCTAATTTTTGTTTTTAAATTACATAATATATATTAAGCAAAATCATATTTTAGTTGTTCCCCATAAGCTGTATTTGTATTTTATAGTTTTATCATTCATGAAAAATAATAAACAGGGGGGTTAAAAATAGGTAACCATTCTGTTGTACAGTAGGAGTTGAGAGTATCTTGTCATAGAGTAGGTCAATATAATGAATACAATTTTAAACCAATTATAAATCACTGCATACAAAAAATGAGTCTGATCGTAGCCGGTCAGCCTATTTTTATATACATTTATTGCTATTAATTTTTATAGTAATTAATTATATTATTTATAGTTATACAGTATAAACAGTTAATATATATTTTACATTTTTTGGTTCCAATTTGAACTATTTATGAGAAACCTTGTATTACATTTTCAAAACTTACTATATTTCCTATAAGAATTAATTTAAAAATGTTTAATTTTGAACTCTCAAAAGTACCAACTAAATACAGTTTGCTATTAGAAACCCTTCTCTAAGCTTAAAATCGAAGCAATTTTTCTGTAACTCTACATGTATGGACTTATTATTGTAAAATTAATACATTCAGTGAAGCACCTAAAATGAAAAAAAAGTTTATTATAGTGATATCTATACTTCATTACAATTAGTATTACTTATAATTAATTAATTCTAAAATTATTCTCATTTTTTTTATTAGGATCTAGATGCAGTTTTTAATAATGAAATGACTATGGATAGTTATAAAACTAATAATGAAAAATTTAATTACAGCAATACTTCAAACATTTGGTACGTAATACATTTTTTTCTACAATTTTAATATTTTTAAATACCTAGTTGCATAATTAGAATGATATTTATTTCTGAAAACTAATTTTTCTAAATCAAAATCTTGGATAATAAATATTGCTATGAAGCTCTTTTTCATTATTTTAGTCTATCCAATTTGTAAAATATAGCAGCTATTAACTATCATCATCTAAACCTAATCATCAAAACAATATATTTAATAGTTATGGGATTGCTGTTATTTGTTTTATATAATAAGGCGTTTAAAATAATCTTATTTATATTAATATAAGTTGTGTTTTTTACAGTATTTATAACCATTGCAAAAACAATTCATTACCTCATTTATCTCTGCTTCCTTTAGTTGAAGAATGTAAGTAACCACTTTTAATAAATATTTGCATACAATGCGCACTGTGCAGTTATTTCTAAAAAAATAATATTTATATTTAATAATATTTAACTACTAACCAAAATTATGTTTTTCTGGTATGGTTAACATTTGACAGTAAGAACTTGCTTCTATACGATACAACTTATGTTTATAGCAACGTTTTTACTTCTAGTAAATTTAGTATTTTTTTCCTTTTTTATTAACTTAAATAAAGAATAAATATAATTATTGTTCAATAAGATAATAAAAAAATTTAATATTTTAATAATGATTTTCAAAAAAACTGTATTCTAGGTTTAACCAATAATAGTTTGGTATGGCGAGACACAATTAATGAGGTAAACATAATTTTTTTCCATTAACATAAATAAAATTTTATAAAAAGTTAAAGTTGCATAAATTTTACTAGAATAATTTACAATTTTCAAGTCAAAAGTATATTTATCCTATTTTAGATAAATAATAATTTGGAAGATAGTTTAAGAGAAATTTCACCTATCTCAAAAATTGATCAGACTAAGTGGAAGAATTTTAAAGACAAAATAAATTATAGAGTGAATCAAAGTTTAGTAGCCCATAAAACATTGGTTGGCCCTGAACTTTCTCATATCGATATACCACAACCTCTTATGGCATTTCCATCCCTTAGTGAAGTTGATAAACTTTTAAATGATAAGACAATAATTGAACAACACAACTCAATCAAGGGGCCTCCATTCAATACAGCAAATATTTGTCCTATGTCTATAATAACAGAATATGGATTACCTAAAATGCTTCCGCCTGAAAAATCTCTAATTGATCATGTTGAAATAAACATTGACCAAGAAAATATTGTGTTGAATCAAATTGGACCCAATAATTTGCAGGATATTCAAAAGTAAATATTTTGGTTAACATAAATTAATATTTTAAAACAAAATTATGTTATTTCATTTGCAGTATTATTGAACAAGTTGAAGAATGTCATCGACTATCTATTGATATTAAGGAAATAATATCCAATATTTTAAAACAGTCTCCTAAAAATATTTCACATTTGATGTTTACTGATATTTGCCCCATTCACGTAACTAATAGAAGATATGCTATTACAGTTTTTGTAGAGCTACTTGGTCAGTATTTGAACAAATTAAAATGTATATATTTGCAAATTAAAATGTATATATGTATTTTGAACATTTGTTTCCTCAGGACTGCATAAAAATGGAATCCTCAAATTACGTCAACCTTGTAACGCAACAAACCCTTCATCTATTTCAATTAAAATAATTAATTACAATTTTTTTTGAATGCCCTTTTTACCTTTATTTTTATGATGTTTTTTTACTGTTATATTGTACAATGATTTGCCTGTACAGTCAGTCTATGTTATATAATAATATTTAATAATTATTTTTGATGAAAATCAAGATAGCTATTTTATATATGTTAAAACGTAAACTATTAGTCCCAGTATTAATTGTGATCTCTTATCTATATTTGACTGTTCTTATTATTACTATTAGTATATTTTTTGTTTGTTTTTAAATACACTTTTCTTTTTATCATTGAGCTATTATATTTTTAATGGAAAAATTAGTTCCGAGTTCCTTAAAAAAAACTAAACAATCTGCTTTATAAATTACTTTGGGTAGAATTAGTAAAGGATTTATTAATTGAGAATATGTTAAATTGCAAGTCTAAATACAAATTTTCAATTTGAGAAACATACATACTTTTCTTAAGACTAATAACAAAATAAAAGATAGTAAAAAACTTGTGTTATTACTCAACTAACAATAAAAAATATGTTGTGAACTGTAGTATCCAAGATTGTTAATGTATCAAATTTAGATTACTATACTATTGATAATTATACAAGTAGGTATAACAAATGTCGTGCTGTTGAATAAATAATAATAATTTTTTTAATATTACAAAATACAATATATAATGTTGAATAAGTTCACTAATTAAAACTTATGTACTTGCTTAGATTTAATTAAATAATGAAAACTATACATATTAATTAACGAACAATAAAACATAATAATTATACAACAAATTAAATCAAAAAGAGTCAAAATAATTAGAAAATGTTAACATTTATGGAAAATGCTAATATAAATATTTGGTGAAAACTTTATGGGTCTATATTTGAGTAATACCAAAAAATGAAATAAATTTTTTTCAAAAATTAAGTTTTGCGTAAAAATTATGACCAACTTTTTTTTGTTTTTTTTAGCCTTCTAAAACTACTTAGAATTAAAAGAAAAATTTTACAGGCTTACAGTGTTCTTAGAATAATTTTTTTTATTTTAACTACACGTTATATAACAATTACATAATTAGAGTTGTAATCAATGTGTGGTTTTTTGAATTCTATGACATATATTTTATAAAATATTTTAATTTGTTACTGTGTATGATAAATGTCTTAATTTTTTCTGTATCACTATAATATATGAAATAGAATCTTCCACCTATTAGTTTCCAAGCTACTGACTGCAAAGACTACTCTGTTATGGAACAGCATTATAATCATTGTGGCTAAAAACTGAACTGGTCCACAAGTAGTTAGCTTGGAAACCACACATGACACATTTTTTACCTACATTTAAATTGTTATTAAAATGTGAAAAAAACAATACTAGGTACTTTAATTTATTTACAAGCTGTAAATTTATAATTGTTTTAAACACTTTCATTCAAAATTCAACTCCATCAACCCATAATGCCGTCTTTAACTATTATCCTTAAATTGCAAAGAATATTTAAAAATAATACCATTACAAACATAGGTAATATTATTCATAATCAATGGTAATACATAATAATAGTCTAAAAATAAAAATTAAATAATATTTTATTAACTACCTATCACCTATGTAAGTGATATTTTTCCTATTATGATTTTCTATCGTTTGTTTTTTAAAACATCATATACATTATGTTGATTCTGTAGTGAAGCTCAAATTGGCCGACATTTATTAGTTGTTTTACCTAAACGTATAATATTAATTGGTTCAATGTGTAGATCAATTTTCTTAAATATATTGGAAACATAATTTTTATCATCAGAGTTAGGTTGATTAGGAGTTTCAGGTATATTGAACAAAATTATAATGCGGCTTCTAGACTGGTGATTCGAAATTTCCGCAAACAAAGTTCCTGAATTATAGAAGTTGAGTTACTACTACTAACTTCAAGCTGAGATATTTTAGACTCTAGATGTTCTATTTAAGTGACAAGTGAGTTGATTTTGGCAGCTCTATGGTAGCCACATGCGAATGTCATGGCAGCCCTATGGCATTGCTTTAATAGCCCTATGTCAGCCTTATGGCAGTAACTTGTCAGCCAGAGCCATGGCAGCAGTATAGCAGTGACATGGTGGTTGTAATGCAGTGCCATGGCAGCCTCATGCCAGTGGAATGGTAGCTCTATGGCAGTGCAATGGTAGCCCTATGGAAGTGCCTTGGTGGCCCATGTATGTGCCATGGCTGCTCCATGTCAGTTCCGTGGCAGCCAATGCCATTGGAACCCTATGGCAGTAACTTGTCAACCAGTGCCATGGCAGGATTTTGGCAATGCCATGGTGGACGTAATGCAGTGTCATAGCAGCTGTATGGCGATGCATTGGCAGCCCTATGGCATTGCCTTAATAGCCTTATAGCTGAACAATGTCAGTGCAATGGTAGCCCTATGGAAATGCCTTGGCAAACTCATGTTAGTGCCATGGCAGCCCCATGTCAGTGCCGTGGCAGCCATTGCCATTGCAACCCTATGGCAGTGCCATGAGAGCAGTTTGGCAGTGCCATGGCAGCCACTCCTATGGCAGTCCCATGACAGTGCAGTGGTAGTTCTATGACAGTGCAATGGTAGCCCTATGGAAATGCTTTGGCAATCCCATGTCAGAGCCATGGCAGCCCCATGCCAGTTCCGTGGCAGCCATTGCTATTGCAACCCTATGGCAATCCAATGGCAGCAGTTTGGCAGTGCCATGGTGGACGTAATGCAGTGCCATGACCGCCCCGTGCACGTTTCATGGAACCCATGTCAGTGCCATGGATGTCCTATATATATTATGTTGATTCTGTAGTGAAGCTCGAATTGGCCGATATTTATTAGTAGTTTTACCTAAACGTATAATATTAATTGATTCAATGTGTAGATCAATTTTCTTAAATATATTGGAAAAATAATTTTTATCATCAGAGTTAGGTTGATTTGTCAGTCTCATTAAGTCCCATGCCTGTGCAATGGTAGCCCTATGGCAGTGCAATGGTATTCCTATGGAAGTGTCTTGGCAGCCCCATGTCAGTTCAGTGGCAGCCAGTGCCATGGAAGCTGTATAACAGTGGTGGCCGTAATGCAGTGTCATGGGAGCCCTGTGGCAGTTCCATGACAGCCCATGTCAGTGCCATGGCAGTTCTATATACATTATGTTGATTCGGTAGTGAAGCTCGAATTAGCCGACATTTATAAGTAGTTTTACCTAAACGTATATATTGGTTGAATGTGTAGATTAATTTTCTTAAATATATTGGAAAAATGATTTTTATCCAAGAGACAAGCCAGAGCCATGGCAGCAGTATGGCAGTGACATGGTGTTTGTAATGCAGTGACAAGGTAGCCCCATGCTAATGCCATGGAAGCCCTATAGCATTGCCTTGGCAGCCAGCCCCATGGCAGCATCATAGCATCTCTATGGCATTGCTAACCACTGTGTGACGGGGAGTATAAGACCATTCCCTCGGGGGTTATTACACCTTTAGCCATATGTCGCGAGGGCGGCTCCTTCACTCTTTTGACGACGCGGTCACATCGCTCCGACGGGTTTCGTCAGGGCGCTCAGGCGCCAGGCTGGCAGTCCCCCGCCGGCTGCTCTCGTTCGAGATAGATCGGTGGATTTCGTATTACCGCGTCAACGAGCGCTGGATTCGACCCAGTCAAATTCCTCCCCATCAACTAAGCCGCTACTCCCCACAGTCTCCGCGAGGCCATCCACATAAGTCGCGAACGCGCGGCTGGCGAGCGCGAGCACGCGAGGTACCCGCGCGCGTCGGCCGGACGCACGCCACAAAGCTCGACGGGCACTGATAACGCTCGGGCGTTAGCAATGTCGGGTTTTCAGTGGGGCTTTCCCGCCGCCCGCAGAATGAGATTGAAGGATTAGTTATCCAGAGTACTCACAACGACTCTTTTCCCACTAGCATCGGCATCGGAACAGTTTTTACGCTGCCGCGGTGCGACCTTTTTGGAGTGGTACGGTTTTCTTTTGCCGGATGCCGTGTCCGTACCGATTACTCGGTTTTGGGTGCCTGTCGACAGGTTTCTCTCAGCCGGACTTCTGTCTTGCACGTGTTCGTTCACGAGTTGGCCGGGCCCGTGAACTCTCAGTCAGGTTCGTGCTAGAAGCGCCAGCGCGCCGGCAGAGGTCCGCATCTGCTTCGCCCGTCGTGTGCTGGTGCCTCTCACTCAAGCCCACTGGTTTGTCGCAGGTGGTATGGTACCCCCACTCGGGTAGTTTGTTCCCGTGCGGAGAAGGAAGGTGCCCTCTATCACCTCGGTCGTCCTTATTCGGGGACCCACGTCGAGGTCTTCTGACGTGCCTATCAGGACTGCCCTTCCTCAGTGCGTTGATACGCCTGGAACATGGCTATTAGTTTTTCCGTGAGTCCGCGCTCTGCGATTCGGTCCGCTCCGATCGCTTGCACCTTGAGCGCGGAACTTTTTTCGTAGTTGACGGGCGGGCAGTCGTATGTGTAAGCAGATGCTCTGCGATCCATGAGGACCTGCGCTTGGCAAGTTGCCCATCTCTGGGGTATACTGTCGGAGTAGCTGGTCTGCTGAAAACTGCCTAGCCAGTCCTCTTTTCCTTCATTGATGACCCTTCCCCGTCACCACCGGTAAGTCTCTGAGACCACCTCCAGGTGCTTCCTATTACTCCGGGAAGCTCGGTTTGGAGATGCGCCCTCCACTGACGTTGAGATCGGGACGGGGTCCTTAGGTGACCCGGGGGTGCGAAGACGCCTTCCAGCCATTCGTCATCCACCCAGTCCTGCGCCCAGGCAGAACATCGTCAGCCGCGGTCTCAATCCCGCGGCTCTTTTTCGCTTCTCACGATTCTGCACAATCATGAGTAAGCATTTCGCGAGGGCGCTCGAGGGTGTAGCCTTGTTCGGGCGCCCCCCCGCCTTCCTACCCATTTCAGACCTTTTGTGACTTAGCGTGCTCTAAACCACCGGGTTGCCACCCTGGAAGGTACAGGTGGCCCAGGGAACTCGGAGGTCCTTGGTCATTTCGCTAGCACCAAGATTGACCTGCCCCGAGCCCTTGTGATTACAGTTCAGTTAACTCGAAGCTCTAGGGCTAGCTTCGTTAAGACCGTACCCCGCCTGCCCTTTTCCCGGACCAGATTAGTCAGCCAGTTTCTCAACGTGACTCGTCTTAGCGCGGTCGGTAGCAGGTGTGTACTTGTACTGGTCAGTCCACCCACCTGGCTCGTCGTGACCCGGTTGGGCCGTCCTTGCCAGGCGGGTGGACGTGCCAGTAAGTCTTCACGGGGTTAACTCTATGCCCTTTCAGCAACCTAGGTCGGACCGCTCCAGGGGCCCGCCAGCCCCTCCCCGACCGGCGAGCGCTTCACCCGTGAGGGCGCGGGAACACCGGCCCGGTGTAACCAGCAGTCCCCCGAACCTGCCCTCTCTCTGCCGCCTTCAGAGTTCTGGTGGCCTCGTGTTGTTTGTAACGGTCGGTTTCCGCGCAGCAACGGGGGATCCGAGCCCGCCGTCGCCGTCGTCACCGCAGTTTCTTTTTTTTCTTACGGCGACGGCGGGTCTTAGCACCCGTTCCCTCGCTTCTGCCTAACGTTACTAAGATGTTACCTGCCTGTAGTTCAGGTATGTGGTCCCTGGCTCCGTCCACTCATCGGTGGTTTCAGTTTTACGGTAGCAAATTGTGTGCTTGATTTGACGTCAAACTGCGTTTGCCGGCCCAGCGGGCTGGTGCGTTCAAGGTTTTGCCACTTGGCGGCGCCGTACTGTCGAGGTTGGTTCCGGTGCACAACGTCGGAGTCCTCCCTCTAAAGCGGGGTCATTTGCGAGCTGTTGACTGAATCCAGATCACCGCTTCTCCGTGGCCGGGTCGCTAGTACGCCTTCCCATCTACTCGGTTTGATCTCTCCCGCCAGGGACGCATCTTTGCACATAGCTAATGCGAACCATTTATCGGTCAAGGTACTCATGAGGGATGTTCGGAGAAGTAATCACCCGACGCGTCGCCTTAAGCATATAGGAGCTAGCGACGGCCTTCTGTGATTCTCATCTCACGCACTTCAAGCGAGACGTTCGTCAGAGACGCCGTAATTGGATCTCGTTTCACCGGTTGATTCACTTAATCAACCGTAAATGGGATGGTGGCTCGGTGTTAGCAAACTTTTCAAAGTCAGTATCCATCCGCAGGTGACGAGGACGCCCCAGCCTTCGGCAAGCGCCGCGGTCTGTCAACCCCGCGACGCCCAGCGAAACTCACAGGCCTCACCTCCTTGGCTGTGGTTTCGCTAGATGCATCTCTGTGGCAGTGGCATAGTAGCCGTATGGCAGTGCCATGGCAGCTGTATAGCAGTCGTGGCTGTAATGCAGCGTCATGTCTGCCCTGTGCCAGTTCCATGACAGCCCATGTCAGTGCCATGGTAGCCACATGCTAGTGCCATGGCAGCCACACGCCAGTGCCATGGCAGCCCAATGCCGGTGCCATGGCAGCCCCATGCCGGTGCCATGGCAGCCCCATGCCGGTGCCATGGCAGCCCCATGCCGGTGCCATGGCAGCCCCATGCCGGTGCCATGGCAGCCCCATGGCAGTGCCTTGGCAGCCCTATGGCAGCCTCATGTCAGTTCTGTGGCAGCCAGTGCCAAGGCAGCCATAATACAGCGACACGGTAGCCACATGCTAGCGCCAGAGTAGCCATATGGCATTGCCTTTACAGCCCCATATCAGCGCCATGGCAGTCTTATGTCAGTTCCGTGGCAGCCAGTGAAATGGCAACCCTATGGCAGTGCCATGGAAGAATTTTGGCAATGCCATGGTGGACGTAATTTAGTGTCATAGCAGCTCCATATGGTAGCCCAATGCCAGTGCACTGGAAGCTCATAGCATTGCCTTGGTAGCTCTATGGCAGCTCCATAGCAGCTCTTTGGCAGTGGTATAGTAGACGTATGGCAGTGCCATGGTAGCTGTATAGATGTGGTGGCTGTAATGCAGTGTCATGGAAGCCCCGTACCAGTTCCATGACAGCCCATGTCAGTTTTATGACAGTCCTATATACATTATGTTGAATCGGTAGTGAAGCTCGGATTGCCAGTCATTTATTAGTAGTTTTACCAAAACGTATATTATTCATTGGTTCAATGTATAGATTAATTTTCTTAAATATAGTGGAAAAATAATTTTTATCATCAGAGTTAGGTTGATTGGGAGTTTCAGGTATATTGAACAAAATTATAATGCGGCTTCTAGACTGGCGATTCGAAATCTCAGCAAAAAAAAGTTCCTGATTTAAAAAAGTTGAGTTACTTCAACTAACTTCAAGCTGAGATATTTTAGACTACAGATGTTCAATTTAAGTGACAAGTGAGTTGATTTTGGCAGCCCTATGTCAGTTCCATGGCAGCCCATGTCAGTGCCATGGCAGCCCTATGGCAGTAACTTATCAGCCAGAGCAATGGCAGCAGTATAGCAGTGACATGGTGGTTGTAATGCAGTGACAAGGTAGCCCTATGGCATTACATTGCTAGCCAGCCCAATGGCATGACATTGGCAGGCAGGCGCGCGCATGGCAGATCTATGACAGCCATAATGCAGTGCCATGGCAGCTCTATGGCAGTCCCATGTCAGTTCTGTGGCAGCCAGTGCCAAGAAAGCCCTATAGCATTGCCTTGGCAGCACCATGTGAGTATCATAGTTGCCTGTGCCATGGCAACCCTATGGCAGCCCCATGGCAGCTTCGTGGCAACCCTATGGCATTACATTGGCAGCCAGCCCAATGGCATGACATTGGCAGTTAGGTGCATGGCAGATCTATGGAAGCCATAATGCAGTGCCATGGCATCCCCACGCCAGTGCCATGGCAGCTGTTATGCAGCGACAAGGTAGCCCTATGGCATTGCCTTTGCAGCTCTATGGCATTGACTTTATAGCCCTTTGGCATTGTCTTAATAGCCCTATGGCAGCGCAATGTCAGTAACATGGCAGCCCTATGACAGTACCATGTTAGTGCCATAGTTTCCTGTGCCATGGAAACCCTATGGCAGTAACTTGTCAGCCAGAGCCATGACAGCCGTAATACAGTGCCATGGTAGCGCCATGCCAGTCCCATGGCAGCTGTAATGCAGTGACATGGCATTCCCATGGCATCCGTAATGCAATGACATGGCAGCCCCGTGCCAGTGCCACGACAGCACCATGCCAGTTCCATGGCAGCTGTATGGCAATGCCTTGGCAGCCAGCCCAATGGCAGCCTCATGCCAGACCCATGGAAGCCCCATAGCTTCTCTATGGCAGTGACATAGCAGCCGTATGGCAGTTGTTAAGGCCGTAACGCATATCTCGCCACCGGCTGGCACATGCATGCACTCACTCACACACACACATATCTGTTACCTGTTCGTCCCTATATTATGTTGATATTATTGTTTTTATTTTAGTATAATTGTCCGTGTCAGCTGTGAGTTATATAATATGTAGATTAGAAACTTTATTGGCCTTTACTGGGTAGAGCAAATGCACGAGCAGTCGTACGACGATGTATCGAGTGCATAAGAGCTTGCCCGCTGTAAAGGAATAGCTTTACGTACTCAATTCATGTATTAGTATATAAGTATCATAATACTCGGAGAGGCGCAGGATCCATCAAAGGAACCGACATCATATATAGGAGGGCTGGGAACACAGTAAAGACAGATGTACCTGGACCAGCAACGTAGAAGCGACTTCACGCCACTAGCCATATACAGGACGACGACGACTACTACTACTATTACCACGACGATACTATACATTTTATATTTGTTTTAATAAAACATTGTATTATAAATCTAATTTGGCTACCATTATTTCCAAATCATCTACATAGTGAATCCCTGAAGGGGCAGCACGTAACACCGCGATTTGATCAACCACTAATGGCAGTTCTTCCGAAGGATCGTCTTCAATGTGCGAGGCCGTTCACAATCACGGGTGTTGACTTTGCTGGGCCCTTTTACGTACGTAGTGGTTTAAGACGAGTATCCGCAAAAAGGCGTAGACTGCCATATTCGATTGTTTTTCTACAAAGGCTATGCATTTGGAACTGGCTGAAGATCTCTCTGCTTCTTCATTTCTAGCTGTTCTGCGCTGTTTCATTGCCTGACGAGGAAAATGTGCCAAAATCTACAGTGACAACGGCACTAATTTTGTGGGAACTCAAAGGGAACTCGTATCAATGATGAGAAGAGCTAGTGATCAAGTTGCAAAGGAAGGTATCGAATGGCACTTCAATCCTCCCTCAGCGCCACATTTTGGAGGTCTGTGGGAGAGTGCAGTTAAGAGCACCAAACGTCACTTAAAACGAGTAATGGGAGAGCACAAGCTTACGAGCACAGAGTTACGGACCCTCCTTTGTCAAATAGAAGCTTGCTTAAACTCAAGACCGATTACGCCGCTTAGCAGTGACCCGTCCGAGATTGAAGCTGTAACACCGGCTCACTTTCTAATTGGAGGTCCAATGATGATTCCAAATGAACCAGACAGCTCTGGGGAACCGACAAGTGGCCTTAAGCGTTGGAAGTTAGTTCAGAACCTCATGCAAACCTTTTGGAATATATGGTCAAAGGAGTACCTTCCACAAGTACAATCTCGCGGAAAGTGGACCAGTAAAGGAACGCAATTAAAAAAGGGAGATGTGGTGATTATCAAGGACGACTGCCTACCTCCCACCAAATGGAAGTTAGGCTTAGTGATCGAAATTCATCCTGGAGTTGATGGATTGATACGAGTAGTGACGTTAAGGACAGCAACTGGAGCTAAAATACGTCGACCAACCGTAAAGTTGTGCCGCTTTACCAGTACATGATGAGCATAATTTAGTTGAAGACCAGCAGGCTTCAACTGGGGGAGAATGTTAAGACCGTAACGCATATATCGCCACCGGCCGGCACACGCATGCACTCACACACACACACATATTTGTTACCTGTTCGTCCCTATATTATGTTGATATTATTGTTTTTATTTTAGTATAATTTTCCGTGTCAGCTGTGAGTTATATAATATGTAGATTAGAAAGGCCGGACGAGCCGGTACGTGTAGCACGGCCGCCCAAGATGTCACCAGTCCGTTACGTAGTGTTAACGTAGAACTATAATTTTTACGTGCGCAAAGCGCCGTTTTTTTTATATTATTACAATATACTATGTTGAAAATTGTGGGCGCGAATCGCCATCCTTGTATTTTTATTAATTCATTTTTAGTGAGCGCTAATTGCTACTAAAGTATTATTATAATAACATATTGTGCAAGCGCAAATCGCCAACTACTATTTATTATACCGTTGTTGTGGACGCGAATCGTCGCCGAATTTGTATTATTGTCGTTAGCGCAAATCGCCACGAAGACTTATTTTATTTATTGTCATATATTATACATAATTTGCAATTATTGTAACTTGTCAATTATTATATTTCTCATTATTTATTGTGTTAACATTGTATAGTGATTAGCTACAGGACCAGCTGGCCAGTCTGCGCTCCACGATCTGTGAGTTATTTATTGTTATTATATATTTTATATTACAGCTCAATTAGCTGCCTTCAATTATTATATTGTTCGGCCACATATTTATATTATTCTTTAGCAGCTTAAATAGCTTGCCATATTATTAGTTTATTGTATTGTTGAGCCAGTAGCTTATATTACACCTTTACGAGCTTACAGCTAAAACGGCCAATATTATTATCTATCTAGATTGTTTTTATATTTTATACTTGATGTTGCTGTGATTTATATATTACTGTTCTTGATTATTGTGTACAATACAGCAACTCATTTTTACCAGCAACCGTGTTACTCATTTATTTATTTATTAGACTTACCTTTTTTGTCACTAGTTTTTAAGCATACACACCCACACATATACACACCTTACACATCACCACACCACATAGCTCACTAGTATTTGCGCGGCGAACCCAACCAATTCTAGCTGAGCTATAACAGATATACACACAAATACATAGGTCGGTCGGTGTGTGAGCGTTGCGCGAAATCCTAGTGGTACCGGGCGCACGGTCTATATTTGTATCGTCCCGGCCCGAACAGCAGTGCTATGGCAGCTGTATAGCAGATGTATGGCAATGCTATGGCAGCCCCATTTCAGTTCCATTGTAGCCGTATGGCAGTGCCTTGGCAGCACGCATATTTTTTTATATTTTTATGACATTAAATTGTTTACTTTATAATACTGGAGAGTTAATAGCCCCATGGCACTGGCTGCTTTGGTAATGGCTGCCATGGCACTGGCTAACATACAATACGGAACTTTTGACAAGCTAATACATTCCATAACAGTTCGAGTTCAGTAATTGAATAATTCCGTTCGGCGACGTTCAACAAACGACTGGCAAACGCTATCGTCCGACGTTCACCATTATCAATTTGAAATAGTTCCACGCCAATCCCTATTTTGGACGCGTCAGCTTGAAGGAAAAATGGCTAGGTGACGTTTGGGTGGACTAGTACATGTTTACTTAGGGTGATCTGAACTTGATCGAATTGTTCTCTATTTTTCTTACTAAACGAACATGATTTATTCTTTATTAAATCAACCAACGGAGACATGTGAAGCATGATGATCAGAGAATTTTCGATAAAAATTACAAAAATCAATGAATGACTGCAATTCCTTCTTATTTCGAGGGTGAGGAAAAGTTGTTACAGCATCCAATTTAGCAGGATCCATCCAATGTGAGAAGGAGTGACAATATGACCTAGAAATTTTATTTCTTGACAAATAAACTCACACTTTGAATACTTAAGAGTCATGTTAGACTGACGGATTATTACGAAAAGATTTCTTAGCAGTTGTAAATGGGACTCATACGTTGTATTTGACACCAACTGGTGGTATGTCGATGCTAATGGTGACTTCAAGCCCTTGTCCGAAAGCAGTGTTAGAGATGTTCAAGCCAAAAGGTAATCGAGTAAAAGAATACGTTCGACCATCATATACAAAAGATACATATTTACGGACCGATGGATGTAGAGGTATCTGCCAGTAACCATATGAAAAGTCGAGACTAGAGAAGAAACGCTCGCCATGAAAACGAGCAAGTAGCTCATCGATTGGTGGAGATGCATCACGAGTCGGTACTATAATTTTATTGATCCGGTCGGCAACCAAGCTCAATCGAACGGATCCGTCAGATTTTTTTCGCATATGATAGGACTAGCATATGGGGATGAGCTTCGTTCGATTACCCCCCAATCAAGCATACGGTCGAGTTCCTGCTCTGCGGCGGGCCTTTGAGCAAATGGAATCAGATATGGGCGGATCTTGAATGGCTCATCTCGAATGACACTAAAACTACAGGTATACAGCCTGTTACACCCGGGTCGATTACTCAAGATACTATGATATTCGGATAGTAAATTGAGTAACTGTGACTTATCAGTAAGAGACAGTGATGTGATACCTTGTACACGATGTTGTATGTTATCAAATGGTTCAAGATGATCCACTGAAATGGACATGTTATTTATAACGGCATCATTTGATTTAGTAGTACAAATATGATTCAAAACTGGAACGATATACCGGCTCATATGACTCAGAAACAGACAGAGAGAACATTACCGCTGATTGATGAGTTTCTAATGGAGTACGGAATGGACACTGGAGCTACCAACATGGGAATTTGACTATATTATTTTGGTAGTCCAAAATCACTTTATACTTGGACAACGAATCATCACCCAAAATAAATGGTGTGGACAAATTCGGAACAACCAAAAATATACAGTCCACGTCAAAATTAGCAATAGAAAATGATAATAATACTTGGGATGTTACTTTCTTACTCTTGGACCGCAAAGCTGTTGAAACGGTGATTCCATTGACTGGTAATATATTTAGTGACTGACCATCGGGCAGATTGTGTTGGAGATCATTGAACGTGTTTTCCGCTATAGCCGATACAGAGACACCAGTATCAAGCAATGCATAAAAAATCTGATCAAATAATTTGATCTCTAACTCCAGACGATCTGAAAGCTTGCCTGAAGGTTGATTTGATTTCAAAGGAATTGAGGTTGATGATAGGGGGCCTTGTCTTAGATAGGAAATTACCGGAACATCGGTTTCAGTACCCTGACATGAATTAGTGGGGTCAACCAGGGATCGTCATTAAAGGTGAGACCCGTCCTCGTTTTCCGACACATCCAGTTGGTGAACATGAGACTGCTGCGGAGAAGGAGGAGATTGACGTTTTTTATCTCTGGAGTCATTAAATCATCTGTTATTGTTGTGGAATCGGCCCCGGCTAGGTTGCGGATTGCCGCTTCTTCGGGGCTGACTGTAAAATGGTTGATTATTCTGACGTTGATTGGGATTATGTTGTATATTCTGACGTCCATTGCTCTGGTATTACTCGGGTTGTGGTTGGTCCCAAAAGGACACGGTGTTCTCGAACTCCGTGAGCACTGAAACGAGCTCACTGGTCCTCGTCCTCGTACTGCAATGGCTAGTGACGAGGGGCAATGCTGAATGATGGTGCTCACTAAACTCAGTTGATGCATTGGTGGATCCAAATATTTCGCTTTATATGTGGATTACCCACATGATTGTATGAGTTGCGAGACCAGTGGGTGAACGGTATTGGTATAACGGTAACGGTATCGGTCGGACAACATCGTCATATACACGACGCTGAATGTCAATAGACCAAAACTGTGGTCGAAAACATTTAACAAATTCTTCATATGATGCTGGGCTAGGTATCAACGTATCATACCACATGTATGCATCATTCTTCAGCCTACGTTGGACAGCATTCAATTTTTGAACATCCGTAAAATATGAGTTTTCGAAGTAATTGGCCAATTAGCTAAGAAACCTTTCAGGGTGAACATCTTTAAACACTCCGGAGAACTCTGAAACGACATCGTTCATACGTTCAGTAGAACTCAAAAAGGATAGCCAGATACTGTCATATACAGTTGTCCCTGTTCCTATATTAGGCAGCAGGCTAGATGTAGATGGCATGGATGAAGACGGTAACGTTGTCCGTAGTATGGTGGTGGAAGAAATTAGTGCGGGATTGAAAGATGTAGGAACATTGATCTGCAGCAGTCTTACAGCTTCTTTCAGTGTTTCCACATCTGTGACACTGATGCCAATGTTTCTTGACAACTTTTGACCGTGGCTTGCTGATCAACCTGATTTTTGTGTAGCACAGACACATTCTTCTCTGTCTTAGATATCCGTATGTCGTGTTGATTCAAATTATTTTGGATAACTTTAAATTGTTCATCAAGACGATCAAAACGGGCCTTTTGCGATGTTATGGTTTCCTCTTGAATTTGCTTCATCATGGTCAGGATATCCGTCAAGGTAACCTCCTTGGCTGATTCCGAAAGGGAATTATTGGGTTTTTGGGTAGGCATCGTGGTCGGAGCGCCTTGCAGTACTTGGTCAATGAACCTTTTAGGAGGATTAGTTTTGCGTTGCTCTGCACTGGAGGCCATATTATATTGAACGAAGGAAATGTGAACTTTTTTTTCTTTACGGGATGATGCAGAGGTCACAACTACCAATGTCCAGAAAAAAATGGATCCCAAATAATAAAATCTTTCAACACAATATAAAATGTATTGAATTACTGAAAATTAATTCGTAGAAAAAAAATTATGATAATAATAACGCCAAAATAAAATATACCTATCGTATCCTGTAAGGTCACCAATCTGTACCATTACGGGTACTACGCCCTGGAAATATACTATAGGTCGCCAACCTATGACCCGTAAAACACCATACTGGTGAAGGAGGCCGTAGGATTTTCAAAATCGGGTAAAAGGGTAAAACAATAAAAAAAAACAAAAAAGTTAAGTTGAAATAATTGGGGGAGATTTATTTAAATTAGTGGAGAAAGCTCACTGGCGTACAACTCCAACAGTAAAAAATTAACATGAAAAAAACAGAACAATTTCGACGGGAGTTTACATCACACCGTGGTAAACCATAGAATTATATAAACACGCAACACTATACCAGTGTGATAAATATAAATAGAGTAAATAATAGTTTTCTTTATGGAACCAAATAAGTGGCCGTCGGTCCTGTGGACACGATCGGACTATTACCGACAAAATAATACATTTATAATAATAATAATAATACAGTATTCACAATTTGTGAAAATACTAACAGAAAGCTGGCCAAGGCATACAAATAAACACATAAATTGTACTTTACCCAATGGAGGTCTACGCGCCTCCGCAGCGTTTCCCCTTATATCTTGCCCGTCGGCAAAGCTAACTGCGGGAGGGATTTTTCGGTTATTTACTCCATGGTATAAATTGTGTACATTTTATTCAGAATAAACAAAAAAACAATGACACATGCAAGATTGAGCATACGGGAATAACAAAAAAAACCTTACCCGGCGTATAGTTGACCACTAATTAAATTATATCATAAGGCTAAAGGCCAAGTGTGCGATCGTATCGTCACGGGAAACCAAACCATATACAGTAAAGTGTTGGGAGGTTTCGGATATTGTTCCCCAGTCCACGCGCACGCATCGTGCAGCGAGAATACAACACCGGGAAAATAGATCACGACATCAGTGCGGGGTGCCGGTAAGATTGTGAGGTGCACAACGTTGCGTTACAAACTATTTAGCTTTTTCTCGCGCTTTACGCGCTCTTCAAAAACCCTATGATAGGTGCCTATACAAATAGCCAATTACGAGCAAACGAGAAAAAGAAAACGTTCGAAGACGAATAAACATTTCTGAAACAATGTTCCTGTTACAATGGTTTTTTTTTCTATTTTTTTTTTTACATATTTCATAAAGTTAGCTAACATACAATACGGAACGCTCGTTGACGTTATATCGTCGTAGTCCTATGATTTATAAGTATATAGTGAATGCAATATTATACTAACAATAGCAACATTAATATTGCCTGTGTATTTTAATATTTTAACTGATATTTTAATAATTTACGAGGAACCTTGTATTACATTTTCAAGCTTTTTGACCCAATGAATAACATTTTATTGACACTAATAGAAAAAAAAACTAGTAAATTTAAAACGCCCATAAAAAAACTCAAAACAAGTCAAAATATTTTGAAAATGTTATCAACTATCTTTTTCACTATTGTTAGTTATTATATAGACAGTAATAAAGTAATTAATAAATAAAATGTCCATGGTTATACGTTTTTAAACTAAAAATAATAAGAAGCTCCATGAGAAAACGAGTGCATATATCCAATTAAGTAAAACTTTGAACTTCATAATATAATATTTGTACACAAAAATTTAATTTTATATCTGGTAAACATTTTCTTTTTGATAAATTTTGTATTTAATTTTAAAATCTCAGATAGGAAATCTATAAATCTATAAAAAGGAAAATTTTTATAAAGTTCCAACTCAAAATAATTTGCAAATGTTCATATTTTTTTACGAAAATTGTCAAAATTCTAACTTTAGGCACTTAAAATTACTGTGGATAGCCGCTCAATTTTATTTTTAATTTAAGCTAACAACAACTCACGAAAACCTTGTACCTATTACATTTTCAAGTTTTATAATCTAGTGAACATTTTTTATCGACATAAATTTAAAAATGACTCAACATGAGTCAAAATATTTTGGACATTAAATGGTGTATATAAATTAATTAATGTTAACAAGAAGTAAAAATTAATTTAATGTTTTTAATTTTTTTTAAATATTAGCTTCTGAGCGGAGAGATGACAAAATACGTAAATATGACTAAGAAATGCAAAATATTTTGAGTTAGAAATTTATAAATTTTTTTTTTTTAGATCTAAGGTTTGAAAATGTAATGCCGGATTTCTCATAAATTTGTCTAACTTTATCAAAAAAAAAATGTGTACAAGAAAGTCAAATATTAAATTTTTATGAGTGTTTAAATTTCATAATTGTACAACATTGGATATTCACTCGATTTCTCATGTAGTGATTTTCTTATTTTGTTGTAATTAAAAAACCGTAGATACATGAAATTTTCACTGGTCGTTTATATTTGCATTTTCTATACACGATAAGATTTTCAAAATATTTTGATTTCATTTAAACTGTTTAAGAACATTTTCTGTTTCCAATTTTATTAGTCTTTTTTTCTATGAATGTCTATAAAACTTTATTTGTTACAATGACATTTAAAAAATATTAAAAATCCTAAGTCACAGTTTTTTTTTTATTAGCATTTAAAGTTCAAATCTTGACAAAATACGGAAAATTCACAAAAATTAGCAAATTATTTTGAATTGAGAATTCATTAAAATCTGAGTTTTGAAAATATAATACAAGATTATTCATAATTATGATTACCTTTATCAAAAAAAAGTCTACAAGCAAATCAAATTACAGTTTTATGAGCGTTTGAAGTTCATATTTTTACAATATTGAATTTTTACTCGATTTTTCATGTAAAGGATTTGTTATTCTGTTAAAATGAATAAATACACGAAAATTTTACTGAATGTTTATATTTTCATTTTCCATACATCCTAAAATTTTGTAAATATTTTGACTCTTTTTGAGCTGTTTACGGACATTGTCAGTTTTCAATTTTCAATTTTCAATTATTTAGGTTTTTTTTTATAAACATTAATAAAATTTTATTTGTTGGGTAAAAAAGCGTGAAAATTTAATGCAAGGCTCCTGATATATTGTTACAATAGCAGTTGAAAAATATTTAAAATACATAGTCACAACGGAAAAATGAGAATTTTTAAGAAAAACCAGTTTTTGACAAAATCGTTATAGTTTTTTTTTGATTTAAGTCAAAAAATAATAACCATAGATATAACTATAGATATCTTAAATTTAAACCAAATATTTATATGACAATTTAACAAAGGTATATAATTTTCAAAATATTTTGCATCTTTGTGAGCGGTTTTAGCTAGCCATGACAAATATTCGATTTTTTAAAGTTTTTTTTAAATTATTGTCGTTAAATAATTTTAAAATACCTAAAATGTAATAAACAAATACTCATAATAGTTGTTGTTAGTGGAAATTAAAAAAAAAATTTAGCGTAAATCCAAAATAATATTTTATGTGCGAATGAAGTTAGAATTTTGATAATTTTGCTGAAAAATGTGTAAATTATTTTGTATTTAGAAATTCATATTTTGTTATAATTTAAAAAAAAAGGTGGACAAGGGAGTACCACTCTGCTGTTGTAATGGATGTGTTATATTTGATTACAATAATAAATCATTGTATACGAAAAATGATTCTGAGTGGTTAGCTTAGTCCTTTATAATATTATTATTTTTTTATTTGTTGCTATGGTGATAAACAAAGCGTTAGAAATTAAAATCCCATTTTTAGTGGTTTTTCGTAACTTGTCGGTAGTTTTTCTCGACGCTTCTAAAACTACTTGGAATTTTCAATTTTGACCTCCCAAAAGTACCAACTATGTTCATTTTTTTATCAGTATAGATGCTAATCTCAAAAATCAAAGCATGCTTACTATCCAAAATGTTGCTGACAGACAGAAAAAAAAAACACACATCTTTGTAAAACCAATACATTCTTTCACTCCGCTCAGAATCTAATATTATTCGTGGGTAATTTAAAGTTTTAAGTACCTATATTATTATATTTTATACAAACAATGATATGTTTAAATGCAACTTTTTCTGGAAAAAATTATATAAACAATTACTATTTCTCGGATGTCGCAACTTGCAAACACTAATACACTAATTATTTTATGAGATAAGTTTTAATTTTTATAAGTTCTTATACTTTTTAACACAATAAATAATATATATTATATAGAAATTATGTTTAAATGTTTTTGATGGGATTGTTATGGATGTCTTATATAAAATTAGAGGACTTGATTTTCGATATTTTATTTTCAAAATCCAGCAAATCGTTTTGCATTTTTTGTTTTTTGTTTTCGCTTTTTTGATTTGTGAATAATTGCTATAATAAATTAAAATATCAAAAATCTAGTCCTATACGTAGCAGATTCAACTCTCCTCTTCAACTTTGTAACATCACAGCATTTTTTGGCGTATTATTTATTAAAAATAGTCCCCGAGCGTACCTACTCTCATACAATAGTAATTTATAAATAATAGTATCGCGCGCTGTATTATGTAACAAATATCCCCCGACCCCCACAACCTGCAGTGTTCAGTGTCCGCACGCCGTTGCTCAATGGTCATGACTTATGAAGTTAGCCCCCCCACTTTGGCGGATTCACTTCAAACCAGCGGCAATATTTAGCAAATTAATTGCAAATAATTGCAAATTGGTTTTTAGGATTTGCAAATTTAGTGCACGCTCGCAAACAAAAAAATGATTTGGGGGGGGGGCTAACTTCATGCAGCCCCCCCCCACTTTGTCCTATCCGTCAGCGCCTAGGTCGTGCTCGGCATTAGCATAATACCGGCAGAACAACCTGTCTCCAAAAATGTAATAATTAAATTATTGTAAAACGCCGACACTGACCTGCCCCACTAATTCGACGAATACACATTTTTTTCTTTTCACAACCAGCGACCTGTCTACACGTCTTTTTCGCACTGAACCCGGTTCCTCGCAGTGAAAACACCGCCATGATGGGCTAAGGGCAACGATGGGCCACTGGTGGCCAAGGCAAAACCAGGCATGGAGTCGTCACAAACCATCTGTCGTTGTATTAATATATTCCCTACCTGTCCACCGTTTACACAAACACATAAAATGTTGTACCATGATTTTGTCCGGTAATCCTGTGAGGGCGAACCATGATTGATATGGTGCGTCACCTCCCGTGGGCCGGGAAAAACATGGCCTAAATTGTTTTCTCTATGCATTGCCATGTGCCAAAATTATTATTATTATAACCTGGTAAAATACAGTAACATGATTACCTAATTTATTCTTATTCTTAATTACCCCCTTTCCCCTTAAAAAGAAATCATTAAAATTCATTTTTTAATGCGTGTATGAAAACCTATGAGTTCCACCGACTTGGCCCTCTTATTTTATTTTTCGTTGGTGGTCCAATAGTACCCAGTTGACGCTGTGCGACTTTGGTTTCGTCTGCTGCATTTTCATGCCACATCTTAGTAATCAATGTCCAAATTGTTGGATATTTGTGATTCACCTTAATTAATATTAAGCAAATTATATTGAATATTTTAATTGAATTTTAATACCTAATAATAAATAAGTACTAACTAAGTTTGAAAACCGATTATTCCATCCCTCACATACATTGTTTGTCCGATCTCCGTTGTTTAATGTTGTGTCTCTTACATTCCAGACAGATGGTGGAAAATTAGGAGATGTTTTTTGCAATTTTATACGTGTCTCCGATTGCCCGTTCCCAACTCTTTTATACGACCCATGTGCGCTCAAAATACTCGACCAAATCTGTAGCTTCTTCAGGCATGACACTTTTTAAATAATTTAAATCTTGACAAATCAAGCTATTTATAGATTATTTTTTCTAAAAAATTCGTCGACTCAAAAAGCTTGAAAATGTAATACAATGTTACTTATAAGTAAGGACTTGATGACCTAAAACGAAAGTACTATTGAATTTTCAATTGTGTGTGACGTAAGCTGAATTTCTATAAAGATGCGCCTCGAATATAAGCTTAAGAAAAACAAGGTGCAAAATGCATGAAGTTCCTGGCTCTACTCATAAGTTTTTAATATAGCAGTACAAAAAAATTTATTTCTGTAGTTACAAATTTATAAAATATTTAATACTGTGTTAGCCTACTGTATAATAAAATAAATTACTTCAATAGCGTATAATACTATCGCAAACTATGCTAAAATTAGTAAAATGTACATTAGAGGGGTACCCCTCTTCCCATCTTTTAAATTATCTAATTATAAGTCAGGCTGTCTAACATACCACAAAAATGGGAAAACTCTTCATTTGACCTGTACAATTGTTCAAGACCTAACTGTTGTATTTTTCTGGGGTACTTTGACGGAGATGAAAAAAGCATCTCTGGATTTGTACATCTTCTCCAATAACAGTTTTTATAGCGTTGATTACTATTTTTTCAAAGTCCACATTAATTATCTGTGGATCCGGAAACAAATTTCTTCGGCTCATTTATGTATTATGATTTGAAGCATTTCTTCGTAACTCAATTCTGTTTTATTTTTAAGTAAAATAAAAGCGGCAGTTATAAAAACACTATTTACTTTAACACGAATGACGTACAGTTGTTGGAATATTAGTGGAGCCATTGAACAATTTCCGTCCATATACCAGGTAGAAGTTTCAGTTAAATATTTTAAACAATTATCTGTTGCAAAAACAATTATCCGTTCAGTTTCGTAAATTCCGTTATTGTGCAACAAAAATTGTGTTGATTTGTCACCCAAATAACACCAATCATTCTCAACAACTAATTGATTAAGACAGTTAAGATTTATTTGATTGTTCTTCGATTTTTGTCTCCTAGCTTGATCTTCTTTTCACGATTTCGTCAGCTGGCATCAGAGCTTTTGTGTTACGGTCCACTTTTGCTACCACTTCAGAAAATATTTGTCCTGGCTTTTTTTCATTACGTTTTGCAAGCTGAAGCATTTCATTTACATATTTTGTGACATTGATTTTCCCTGAGTTTTTGGTACATGATCAGATGTGTTGTGATGACGTGTGGTTCAGAATAGTCCAGATCAGATTGTAATATTCCCGGACATTTTAATAAGTTTAATTTCATGCAGCGCCATGACATTTTTTTGATACCTATATATTTTATAGGGGTCTAGGCCAAAATAGCGAAACAATTTACCGCGAATGTAAAAATCGCGAATCGATAATAGCGTAAATAAAAACAGCGAATTTTAAAATAAGCGATCATGCATAATAAAGAAACTTAAAATTATATATCATTTTATATATCTCGCAGGGAAATAATTTTAGGACAAAACCCTATGCAGGTAGGTCACAATAATATCGTTATACCTACTGATATCGTCAATATGCTATCTTAATTATTATTTAACTTATACATATACTAATGAGAATAAGAACTTCATAAAAGGTACAGCATATAATTTGTCACTGAATGTCTAAATATAATTATATTTAAATTGATTATAATTATTTTATTTAAAATTATTATTATTACTACTATAAATACTTATTATTAGAACTTAACGATATTATAATTATAATGAATGTATTCAAAAACAATAAAAGAGACAAATAAACACTAAATATAATGATTTTTCATTTATATTCCATGATCACTCCATATTTTATTGTATGCTTTACTTTTTTAAATTTATTAATCTTATTTATAAACTATTTTTGTCCATTTTTTATTGTATCAAATATGTTTGATTTTTACACTGTGTCATATAAGCAACCCGACAGACAGATGTTTCTCTTTTCGCTATTTTTATTTACGCTATTATTAATTCGCGATTTTTACATTCGCGGTAATTGTTTCGCTATTTTGGCCGGATACCATTTTACAGTATACATGTGCCCACCAAATATGGCTTAAGCCACCTTTGTTCGATCTCGTTACTTCCATTTATTAGTTTTTAACAAATTTATGAACTACACTTTACTACGTTAACACGAAAACCGAACGACGTTGACGACGCTGAAGACAATAATTACGTATTATAGATTTATATGTAACGATAACTGTAATTTGTCGGAGTTTGAAAACCAGACACTAAATATAGGTAGTAATGTAATAAACTAGTATAGGTAAAGCCACAGCTTATGTCCGTATGGCTGTATAGATACGATATAACAAAAACTAATAAATAATAATCCAATAAAATCATTAAAGTCACTCACACTTGTTTTGTCGATAATTTAAACGATAAGATACCTACATACTATTATACCATGGCGTCTCGTGAAATTTCTTGGTTGAAATACTATATTATTACATTTTACCTTTATCGTAAGACCAGGGAAGATCTCAAAAAAAATCATAGGGGGGTGTATTCATCAAAATTGCCGACTAGAATTTGAAATTCAACATTTTTGTTAACTATTAAGTTATTTTTAGTTTCAATATGCTATACATTTATAATTTCTTTATTACCTTATGTTTCAATGTATGGTTAAATTAAATTTGTAGTTGAAACTTAGAAATACCTAACTTATTATTTTTAATTTATATCAGAATGAAATAATATCAACAAACATAATATGAAATAGGTAATAATTATAATTCATCATTTATTATTATTGTTGCCAAATCATTATCTTCATTATAAGAATCGTCCTCTTCTATCATAAGTCATAACCTATATAAATATAAAATAATCTCAATAATTGTAATTGCATTGTGTAGGTAGGTTACCTAATTATTTACTAATGATTTTAATCTAATTATTAAAAAATGTCATTCAATTTAATAAAAAATATTAGATTCTGGGTGAAACGAGATATGTATAATATTTTTAAAATCTATATTTTTGTATATCTATATTAATTAATCTATGTACTTATAATCTATATTTCGTAAATTATAAAAGTGATGAACCATATTATGTAGATATAAGATATTTTAAGCCTTGAAATAAACAGGGTGAGTTTTAAATGAAAAATTACAATTTACAACTCGTGGTACTTTCTAAGCCTTGTACCTGAAAATAACTTGCGAAGTAAGCACAATTATTAAAATACCGAATAAGGTGTACAACAGACTGTTGTCAACTACAGTTGTACGGACATCAAACACGCACATTATACGATACAAGATAATCGGTAATCTTCGTCTGTTGAGCGTTTCTTTGAAACGCGATTATCGCGTATTTTGGATATTCCAAAAAAAAATTATAGGTACCCTCACTCGATAACGTATTATAATATAATATTATAATCGCCCGCCTCAACCGTCGCACATGCTATTAGATCATATTATACTAGTGTCAGTGCCGCATTAAGACATTTTGCGCCCCGGTGCAAAAAAAAATTAGCACCCCTAAGCCCCGGTGAAAAAAATTTGCTCCCCCCTAAGGCCTAACAACGGAAAATATTTGAGATAGATCCTCATTAACCTTTTAGATTTTTAGCAAAGAAAATAATATTTGTTTTACAATGTGTGCTTTTTTTCAAAATATTGTTTAGTAATTGCTTGATCCTCTCTCCGCAAAGATTCATTTGAATTTATGTCCCTTAAACCTTGCTTATAATTCATCATAAAGGTTGTTTTTTTTTTTAACATTTTGAAGTAGGTACTTCATGAATAAATAAAATAAAATTATATAAAACTATGCAAATTAATATTTTATATTATTTGTATATGTATAGTATTTTATAAAAATAATGTAACTATATGTATAATATAATATTTAAATTGTTCTTCTACTCTGTAGAGTTGCAAATTCTGGAATTACTTGGTTTAAGATTTTACATATTTTAAACTATTTATTTTTGCACATTTTGATTAGGTTAAGTTAACTCTGATTAATACATAGGTAGTTATAACTTATATTGTAACTTCTAAGTATAATTTATGTTGTATAGACAAAAGACATATAGTGTAGGTATACCTATATTTACTTACAACTGTTGAGTATTTTTCACAAAACAAGTCTTGAAGTTTTTTATATTTGTTAACAACATTAAGTTGTTTTTTGTGTTTTAACAAAGTTTTTTTTCGATTTTTACTACCACTTAGCTTTTTTTACTGGTTTACTAGGTACCTAATAAGTAGTGCTGGGATTTTAATGCCCTTAAAAAATGAAAAAATGACTTAAAAACTCAAAAAATGCACTAAACAAATGCATTTAAATTATATTAATAATAGTTTAAAAATTGGAAAAAAAATTTTAAATTAAACTACAGTAATGTATTTTTTTTGTATTTTTTTTTGATAATTTATTTTACGTTACTTTTTTCGTTTTTATGCTTCTGTTTTCTTAATCATTCATTCTAAAATAATAATTTTAATATTTTAACTTGTTTTTGCTAAAAATTTTTTATAAAATTGTTATCGACAATAACTTGTACCTATGTATATGTACCTACCATATATGAATGGTGTAATAAAAATAATAATTCAAAATAGGTATATAACGGTGATAATTTTCGGAGAAAAGCCTTGCTATGATGAAATATATGAATATATGATACTATTGTAAACTCCTCCAGATGGCGGGTCGGTCCTGCCGACGATGGTGGCCCTCTCCCTGCCATCCGTGGCGAGGTTTGGCCGAGTGAGCGCTGCGGAGAGTAGTGTAGTACTAGTGTGTGTGACGATACGTCCATGTGTCGAAACGCGTCTTATTAAATGTATTGTGTTGTTATTATAAAGGTCTCTAATAAACGAGTTTAATGAATATTGCGTCCTTTACTTGTTAAGTGTAACCAAGAAGTTAACATAAATATCAGAAGTGGGATTTGTTCCGTAGAACGTAGTGCGTCGGGTTGTCGTTTTGGCTGTGCGTCATTTTGTTGAAAATAACCGATGTCCGACAAAACGCGTGGTTTTGGCTATCGGCTTAAATTACACGGCGCTGTTCGAGGTTATAGTGAAGTTCGTTCGCCGAGACTCGGAGTGGTAGTAACGTGGTAACGCTACCCGGTTGATTAGTGGGTAATCGCCGATGTCCGGAACCTTATCAACAGCTGCACTCGTGTTGAGTGGTGATAACTGGTTGGAAAAATAAAGAGATGGCGGTCGAGGACGAAAATGCTGTGGGTGCGTCATCGAATAATATAAAGGCGCCGACGTACCTCGAGTGGGTGACAATGGTGGAACAGCTCAAGCAGCAGAGTGAACGGTCGTTGGGATTGCAGTTAGAAATTGAATTCCTGCGGAAACTGATGAATGACAATAATGATGTGTCCAAGTCCGTTGTTGACAACGCGCCCGTTGCTGTTGCGACGCCCACGGTGCATCTAGAGTACCGGGTAGTTCCTGACCTAAGCCGTGCGATGACCTCGTTTTCGGGAAACGAGACCCCGCTACAGGCGGATGACTGGTTACAGGAAGTAAAAGGTATGACGACCCTAAATCATTGGCCGTTTGAATACGTGTTGCAGTACGTTAGAATGCATTTGACTGGTCCGGCAAAAGATTGGTTCTCGGGTCGGGAATTCACCGACTGGGACATGTTAGAACTAAAATTCCGGCTCGTTTTCGTGCGTGACACGTTTGCTGCCGATCGTGAGATGAGATGCGGGCGCGGAAGCAAGGACCAGTCGAGACCCTCATCTCATATCTGCAAATCAAGCTCCACATGTGCAGAGGTATCGGACACTCGTTCCAGATGTCTAAAGACTACGTCTTGCGAGGACTGAGATCCAGGGAAATGGCCCTGTACGCTGTTGGTCGGAATCACTCTTGTGACGAAGAGTTGTTGAGTGACCTGTTAAACTGGCAGCGCATGTGTGCGTTGCATGCGTCTCCGGATACGCCGAAGTATGTTGGTCCGCAAGCTGCTAAAGGGACGTCTGTCCGCCAACTACAAAAAAAGACTGAAGAGGAGTCGAACCCCAGTAAGTGGAAGAAATTTGATAAGACAGTCGAGGTGTCGAGTGGAACCCGGGTGGACGATTACTCCCCCAGCTGTTGGGTTTGCAAAAAGACTGGCCATTTGTCGCATGACTGTCCTGACAAGACGAGTCAAAAAACCGTGTGTTTTGGATGTGGGGTCGAGGGACATATCCGACCCAACTGCCCGGAAAAGGATCAAGCAAATGTCGCTGAAGCGGGACCGGTGCTTACGGGCCATCCTTACAAGAAGGTTGGTTGCGTGAACGGTAAGGAAGGGGACATGTTGCTCGACACTGGTAACCATTACTCTCTCATTAAAGAAAACGTCGCGACAAGGTGTGGCCTACGTGTGAGCCCTTCCGCACGATCACTTTACGGAATCGGAAGTACCACCGTGCCGTCGGTAAATACTGTGGGTGAAGCGATGGCAGACGTTGTGCTCGATGGTGTCAACCCGGGCGAGGTTTTGTTAGTCGTGGTGTCGGACGCTGTCCAGTCTCCCGACGTGATTGTTGGACGGTCGTGGTTGGACCTGCCGTCAGTGGCCTATCATAAAGCGCACGGACATTTGTATATCCACAACGCTGAGGCGAGTAAGGATGGTACCTCAGTGGGAACTGCTAGTCATGACAAAGAGCCCGACTACCTATCCGTCGTGGAAGTTGACAGAGATCCGCTGGTTAGGCAAATGTTGGTATTGAGCGACCCCGAGTTTGTTAACGCGGAGGTGCCAGGTAGTTCGTCGGTCAATTGCTGGAAGAAGACTATGGAAGGTCTGAAGAGCGCTTGGCCGCGGCCACTGCTAAGTTGGCCGATGCCGCACAAGTTGCTGATGAGTCTGAGCGGATCCGAGAAGCGTTGGAGAATCGGATAAATATGGAGGATGGACGAGTGGCCGTTCTCGAAGATCAATTGGTTCAAGCCAAGCTTATTGCGAGGAGGCTGACAAAACGTATGAGGAGGTTGACCGTAAATTGGTCTTGATGGAACAAGATTTGGTGACCCAACGAAGGAAGGTAGTCTACGACGTGCATCAACAAGATAACACCCATTACGCTGTGGAGGATGCAGTTGGCATGAGTCGAGAGCTGTCTTCGGATGTCTACCGATTGACGGAACTGGATGCTACTAAGGGTAGCCGGTTTGCAACGACAGCTCACGTTTCTAAGTTGATGTTGCCAGCTGATGATGAAGCTGACGGAGAACTAGATGAGCCAGAGACAGAGCCACCTGAAGATGAGGAGCCACTTCCACCTGATCCGCAAATGCCAAAGACACTGGGTACTGATGAAATGCGTTCTCAGCGAGTAGGGGGTAAGCCGGGTTGGATGAGGGATTATTCCTGGTAAGACCGTAAAAGTTGTTCCTTTATTCGGTATGTAAGAGTTGTTAATACCGAATAATCTTATTGTATTCATATCAATGATGTTAGTTATTACTTTTGTTAGATTGTTTTGAATTATTTTGGATTAATTTGTACTTTAATTGGTATGTAAAGAGTTGTTGATGCCTAATAATCCTACTGTATCCACTCAATGATGTTAATTATTATTTGTTTTGATCATTACCTTGTATTGTTAAATTGTTAAATGATGTTAGTTATTTTGAATTAATTTGTTCTTTTATTTGGTATGTAAAGAGATGTTGTTAACGAATAATCATACTATATTCTGTTGACAGGTTATTTAATTCATTTTGTTAACTATATCTGTTATTTTGAGGTAATTTGTATTACTTTGTGTCAATTTTGTATTTTAATTTACTTTTACAAGTTTATATTGTATAATAAGCGATATCTGTCGGGGACGACAGAACGTCAGGAGGGTCGCATGTAAACTCCTCCAGATGGCGGGTCGGTCCTGCTATCCGTGGTGAGGTTCGGCTTAGTGCAACTCTGAAACAAAAGACCGTAGGTACATGAAATTTTGTTTATATTACCATTTTCTATACACCATAACATTTTCCAAATATTATGACTTATTTTGAGCTGTTTACGGCCATTTTCAGTTTCCATTTTTTTTAGTTTTTTTTTCTATAAATATCAATAATATTGTATTTGTTGGTTAAAAAAGCTTGAAAATTTAATAGTAGGCTAAAGTAACCTAGGTTATTGTTTCAAAGGCAGATGAAAAAAATTAAAAAATCCTTAGTCAGGGTTTTTATTTATAAACATTTAAAGTTCAAATCTTGACAAAATACGGAAAAATCACGAAAATTAGCAAATTATTTTGAGTTGAGAATTCATAAACATTTTTCTTTCTAAGATTTGAAAATGTAATACAAGATTATCCATAAGTTAGTCTACCTTTATCAAAAAAAAATGTCTAAAAGAATGTCAAATAAAATTTTTATGAGCGTTTGAAATTCATATTTTTAAAACATTTGATATTCACTCGATTTCTCATGTAACGATTTTGCTATTTTGTTGTTATTCAAAAACGAATAACTGTGGGTACATGAAAATTTTACTGAATGTTTATATTTTCATTTTCTATATACCACACAATTTTGAAAATATTTTGACTCTTTTTGAGCTGTTTACGAACATTGTCAGTTTTCAATTTTTTAGTTTTTTTTTCTATAAATATCAATAAAATTTTATTTGTTGGGTAAAAAAGCGTGAAAATTTAATGCAAGGCTCCTGATATATCGTTCTAATAGCAGTTGAAAAATATTAAAAATATATAGGCACAATTTTTTTTTATAAGCATTTAAATTTCAAATTTTGACAAAATTTATCAAATTTATAATTGAATAATTATTTTGTAGTTAAAAATTTATAAAAGGTTCAACTTTTATAGCTAAGGATTGAAAATTTTAAATAAGGCTCCACGTAAATAGGTTATATATAAATTACTTTATTCACAATAATATCATCAAATATATTAGTAATACCATAGGCTGACTGACCGTTTTCGCTCAGAATCGTTTTTCTTATACAATGATATTATATCATTGAATTCAAATTTAACACCATCCATTACAGTGACCTACTTGTAACCTACTGTACAGCAGAGCAACATCCACTTACCCACCTTTTTTTTGTATTTAAAAGTAGAGAATATTTTGTAGGTCGGATCAAAGCCTGATTTTGAAAATTATAATTATAGAAACTGGAATATGCATTTGAATAATGCACAATATTTAATCTTTTTCAAACATATTTTTCTACTATTATTCAAAGTAAAATAAAAATTAAAGCTCTAATCCGATCTGCGTAAAACTTCTCATCTTTCAGATAAAAAAATTACCAAAATCCGACATATCAACGAGGTGTGAGGGTTTTTCCTGTAAAAGCATATTTTTTGTTCATCAAAATAGTGCTTCGATAATAGTCATCGAAGTCAATCACTGACTTGTGCATGCGTATGCGTAAATATCTTTATCTGCGCATATAATTATAGCTCACTCACACTAATATCGATTTACATACTCACATACATGCACGTTCCGCGCGAGGCCACGGTTTAAAGATAAGAATTCTATCTTAAACCATGCGCGAGGCGAATACAACATGTGAATTGAATTGCCTAAATGTTACTCCTTATAATAATGACCGACACCGACACCCTAAAGATAGGTCTCGACCAACCTTAATTTATTTATGTACCTAATACTTTTTTCTTTATAAAGCCAGTCTCGTTTATGAATCTCATTTGAGTCATAAGTTTAGGTTAAGCAATAATTATACTTAAGTATCGAGTATCGACTGACAACTGTATGAATACGGCCCTAAGTCCTAAAATTCTAAAATAAAGACATAATATATTTCTTTATCATTGATGCAATGATACCGTCACTATCATATACTCCACGATATTATAGTAGTGTATAAGACTGAGATATAATACAAGTCCCAAGATAATAAATGTATGTATAATTTATATTTTATAATATATTTATTATTATACTAATATACAGTATATCCCAGAAGTCCCGTATCACCCTTAGTATCTCCACGGAAAATCAATATATTTAAATGCAGTTTTTTTTACAGTAATAACTATAGAAACTCTGATTAAATAGCATAATATTCAATTTATTTCAAAAATTTTTTAGACTTATAAGTTTTTTAAATTTCCAAGATAGCCATTTTGTTGATCGTATTTTTTAAAACAGTTTAAAAAAAAAATATTATAATGTAATAAAAATTGCCCAAGTTAAAGCTAATTATTATTTTGAATTTCTGAGAATAATGTTACCTATGCATCCGTATGGCAAAATACGATTGGCATGATAATTATTACAATCACGCTGATTTTTCGGCTAAAATTAAAAATAATAATTAGCTTTAACTTGGGCAATTTTTATTACATTTTAATATTTTTTTTTTTTTGAACATCTTGGAAATTTAAAAAACTTAAAAGCCTAAAAAAATTTTGATAATTTTTGAATTTATGAAAAAAAATCGAATATTATGCTATTCAATCAGAATTTCCATACTTATGACTGTAAAAAAACTACATTTTAATATATTGATTTTCCACGGAGATACTAAGGGTGATACGAGACTTCTGGGACACTGTATATAGGTACCAACAATAAATTATATTTTGGTTATGCAACTGTGCGACTACCGATGCCACTATGCTAGAAGGCAGTAGCTAGAGATAATAATAATATATATTTAGCTATAGACCAATAGGCAATAGTGAAAACTCAAGTTAATTGTCTATAAGTGTCTATAAGTCTACAATAGTGAATAGACTACTGAATAGTGAGTACAGAGTTGATCATTAACCACTTTAATAGCAAAGTGTTTTGTCGAATTTACAACCGTGCACTATACTACCATAATATTTTAATATAGAGATAAAAATATGTCCAATCACTTATCAAAAATGAATATCGCGTAGGTCACAGACTTCAGCTATACTACACTTCATCTAGTCTCTACCTACTATGTTATAGAAATCTGTGGCGTAGGTAGATCATAGATATTAAAGAATTCTTTAATATTTGTGAGGTACATAAATATTTATTACATTTCTAACTTCATTCCATTATATACTTTAGAGACGGCAAATAATGGACAACTTTTAATTTATCGTACACGGTGCACCTTATATCGATATAATGTCTAATTGTTTTTACTTTTTAGTAACACTCATAAAGACCCTACGACTTTCGAATTAAAATGTATTACCAAAATCGTTTCAAATTTCATATTTACCATTAACCACGATTTAAGATAGTATACTATCTATACTGACTATACTATCTATACTATCTATACTATCTATAGTATATAAACTGTGCCACACTGCCACTTACCAGTATAATACAACATTTACCATTGTAATCGATTATATCGCAATATCGATGTTATTGTTAAATCGATTTATTGTTGCCTGGCCGGCATCTGCAGTATCATACTACGTATTATCACGCGTTCTTACTTTCATAGTTTGTACATTTTCAATATTGTTCATTTATAATTAATTTATATTTTTAAGCAGACTGTAACTTTATTAATGCATCTTGATTATATTTCTAGACCACAAAAACAGAACGATTAAAATTTTATCACAATGAACAGTATGAAAATAAAACTTTTGATTTCTTATAAACATTACTCTCCGTCACTGTTGTGTAATTTCCAAAAACTAAACCATCATCACATATTTTCATCGTCTCTCGCTTATTCTACGCTAAGTAGTAAACGTTTATTTAATCACTGTAAGTATTAATTAATTGTTGAATTTTATATTAATATTTTGGACGCCATATTTATAACTGTTTTGTGTTTCAGTTGTCAAACCACTTAATCCTTATAGTTATAAAAGTATACATACCACAAGTTATTTGAATAATAAGAAGGATTTTTATAACATATTAGGAGTACCAAAAAACGCTTCTCAAAAAGAAATTAAGAAAGCTTATTATCAACTCGCTAAAAAATTTCATCCAGATACCAACAAGGGAGATCCTAGTGCTAGCAAAAAATTTCAAGAAGTTTCTGAAGCTTACGAAGTATGCATAGTATATTTTATATTAAGTGTTCTATGTTTGTAATTGTTTGTACTTAATAAGTTAAAAGTAATAAGAGTATTGTGTTTTGGTATTGGTTTTAACATTTTAAACAGTATACCACTATTTGTTATTAATGTTATTATCATTCTTAGTTTTGGTGAGCTATATCTGTCAGTTATTTTATTACATTACAGATAATACTCTGTATAATCTTTAAAACCTCAGTTTTCAGACTAGGTAATAAATAAGTTTTTATTACACGTCTAAATAGATGTTATTTATAAATAACACTGGCTTCTGATGTTATATAGAAAAATGCCCAAGTGTGTCTATCAGTGTTTGGCAAGTTCTTTATAAAAGGAACTCGTTCCTTTGAAAAATAAATACGTTCCTTTTTTAGTTCCAAATAAAATAAAAATTCTTATTTAAAGTTAATATTTTTTTTTCATATGCATACTTCTTTAATTTTTAATTATAATATATAGGTACCTACAAGTAGGTACATATTTTATAATTCTGTTTTGAGATTTTCTTCAAAATTAAATTATTGTTTATTGTTAAAAATAATTCTATTTTATATAGATATTAATTTCTATATAATTTATTACTTATAACTAAATATTAATAAAGTGACTAATGACTAATGAGTAACGATTAATGTCGATACTCGATAACGATGACTAATTGGCAATATACATTATACATATTAAAAAAATATATATCTTAATTTCAATTATTTACATATCTGTGTAAATTATTGAAACTAGAAAGGAACAACAAATTTTGTTATTTTTTTTATAAAAAGGAATTCGTTTCAGGCATCCATTTCTTCCAAACACTGGTATGTATACATATATTAGACTTAGGCATTTTAAAATGTTCATAACTTACTTAAAACAAACTAATGAAAGATTCACTAGATAATATTCTTATTTTTAAACTTGATAATAGGTCAATTCACTTTAATATTAAACATTACCAAAGTAAATGGATTATTTAGATTATACAATTTGGTATCTTAAGTGCTTGTACCATGGAGGCAACACATTTTTTTTTTATTGGTAGTTCATAGTTATTTTTGTTTCTAAACATCATCTGTATATTATTTGAAATATACTAAATGTATGTCATTATCAATTATAAGGCAAACTGTTGTTTATAAATATTAAAGATATTTTAAAAAAAAAACTAACATAATTACTTGTACCTACTAGTTTTCAATTAAGAATAGAAATTAGCTGATGGAAAATTGTAATCTAATCAGTAATCCTATAATATTAGGATTTGTGCAATGCAATGTAAACCATACAATTTTTAAATATTGTCGCTTTGAATACTAAGCATTCCTAATAATTAAAATAATAGCAAACTAAATAATATTCTCATTTATTTTCATAGTTTTTAATAATTGTATATTATTTACAGGTGTTAGGAGATGAAAAAAAAAGAAGTACATATGACACATGGGGATCTAATGGTAATCCAAACCATATGGGTGGGCCTGGAGGAGGTACAGGAAATGATAATTTCCAAAATGCATGGAGTTACCAATCTAATGTAGATGCTGAAGAATTATTTAGGAAAATATTCAATCAAAGTGGGTTTGGAAATAATAATTCGTTTGATGAAGATTTTGCCGATTCAAAATTTGGATTTGGAGCCGCTGAAGAAGTAATGAATTATTTTTAAATGAAAAATAGATTTGAACTGATTATTCTCTATGATTAATTTCACTTAGATTGTTGTAAAAATAACATTTGAACAAGCTGCTCGAGGAGTGAACAAAGATTTAAATTTAAATGTGGTTGATATTTGTCCCAAATGTCGTGGTTCTCGTTGTGAACTAGGATATAAGGCAACAACATGTACTCATTGTAATGGAACTGGAATGGAAACTGTCTCAAGAGGTACAGTATTTATAATAAGTATTTTTTATTTTATTTTTTAATTCATTGTACAAAACATAAATGTTTTAGGCCCCTTTTTAATGAAGTCAACATGTAGACAGTGTCAAGGAACTAGAGTTATTATAAAAAATCCATGTATAGAATGTCACGGGAAAGGAAGCACTGTACAACGTAAAAAAGTAACAGTACCAATTCCAGCAGGTACATGTTGTATTTAAATTTATTTAATAGTTTAACTGTACTGATATTAAATTTAAAACTATAATTTTAATACTCATAAATCATCTTGAATATTATATGAAAATGCAATCATTTTTGCAATATCTATATATTCAATGATATCAGCAATTAAATTATTTATATTACAATACTTGTTTCCACGAGATAAAGGTACCGGTCGTTCATTGCACATTGCCCCACCTGCCTGGCATATGCCAGTGGTAACGGGGAGGGGATTTGACATCCCAGCGACCATTTGATATACACGAAACAGTTCCTTTTTCTTATGGAAAAGAGTATACAATATTTATTTTGTATTTATTGTAACTTAAATACTTTTTATAACATTCAAAATTGTTTGAATTTTTATTTTATCTTTTAAAATAATAAAAATTGTAATACCTTAAAGCTTTTTAAATTTTTTTAGTTTACTTAGGTTATTAGTTTGATTTATTTATTTAATTAAATTCTAAATGCTTGTGAATTACATGAATAATGTAAATAAATGTGTTAAAATACTATAATTTATTATATTCAAAAGTAGCTATGTAATTTCTTAGAAAATATTTATAAACACATTTGTAATATAGATACCCTCGTATATTTTTGTATTGAATTGTATAATTTTTGTATTGTATGTGTTTAATAATTGTATTATTATTGTTTTTAATAGGAATCGAAGACGGTCAATCTATTAGAATTTTGGTCAACAGAAATGAAGTTTTTGTTACTTTCAAAGTGGAAAAATCTGATTATTTTAAAAGAGATGGTTCTGATATCCATACAGATGCTAAAATTTCTATATCTCAAGCATTATTAGGAGGATCTATTAGAGTTAGAGGCATTTATGATGACCACACAGTGCAGGTAATATTTAAAAATGCTTTATTGATCCTATAAATATATACTAAATATTTATTATATTTAACGTGTCTTTTTTAAATTTGTCTTAAAAGATTGCTCCTGGTACTAGTTCACACACCAAAATTAGATTATTCAAACAAGGAATGAAAAGAGTGAATTCCAATTTACTTGGTGACCATTATGTTAATATTAAAATAGATGTTCCTAAGTCATTAACAAAGAAGCAGGAAGCATTGATTAAAGCTTATGCAGAGCTTGAAGAAAAGACACCTGGAACAATAAAAGACTTAAATCATAAAAAAGATGGTACATAACTTATTTTTATTCATATATACGTTGAGTTAACAAATAAATAATAAGTACTGTCGGGTGTAAAAAAAACTGATAAATAAAATAACTTGTTCTGATCAATATTTAAAAAAAATTGTGTTTACATAATATTATAATTATTATATTATTACATAATTATAATTTATTGCCACTTAGTGAAATTCAAAATGGCCAATTGGTTGAACTTGTTTTTAGAAAATACATCATAGTAAAAAAATTTATTTAAGTTGAGTAGCTTATTTTTACAATTAGTTTCATTCAAATAGTTTGAGTTCACCGTGTATGGAAAATTCTGATATAAATATATGGTGAACATTTAATGAGTACGGTTATTCGTTTTGAAAAGACAACAAAATATAAAAAATCGATCAATAATTTACCACTGAATATCAAATGTAATAAAAATTATAAGTTCAAAAGCTCATAAAACAATTAAGTTCCGCTTAAGTACATTTTTTTTTGTTTGTTATAGGTAGGAAAACTTATGCGAAATCTTCTATTTAAATTTTTAATCTTAGGTATGAAAAGAAAAACTTTTATGAATTTCCAACTAAATAATAATTAACAACACTTAAAAATTTCTCACGGCTATTAATGGCTGAAAAAGTTTCAAAATTGTTTGAAAATATTACCATGTAAAGATAATAGTCGTTTAACATTTAGTAAAAATTACAAGTATCTAGGGTCATTAAAACAATTTTGAAAAATGATCTAACTTGATTTTAATAAATGTTTTTTCTAAACACAATTTAAAAAAATTTAAAATTTTTTTATTTTAGTGTTAAAAAAAATGTACAATAAATGTAGAATTATTTAATTTGTCAGTTTTTTCTGTTATACACTCTGGTATTTATTATAATTATTATTCTATCATACCTACTAGCTTTGGTGCACCTTTCTTCAGATGTACAGCAAGTAGTTAGTTAAGCAAGTTAATTTAGTTTGATCGACAATGGAGATGTTGATAGTTATTTATACATTTAAATCTGATAACATCTTTGAAATTGAGGAATATAAGAGCTGTCTATCTGTGAATATAGACTTTATAAAAATGTTAATTTAGGGTGTACAGTTGTCAGTTCTTGGTAAATGGGCCATTGTTGCTAAAATTGCCATATAGATTAAAATGATATTAGTTACAGATATTATCTATATATTTATGTTGTTCTCTTAGTTTTCATAGTCTGGGAATTTGTTTAATATAGTAGTAGGTTTCTTACCATATATTATATATTAATCAAGAATACTCCTGTCTGGTTATGAAAAATAAATTAATATTATTTTTAATTCATTTCTCCTATCTATGTTTTTGGTTTAATTTGAATCAACTCTTATTTGTTAAAATTACTATTTTCATTTATGTTAATAATTTTTTTAGAGATGTTTCTTGTTTTCATTTATTTAGTACTATAATATGATGGAAACGAATTAAAAGTTTAAAGTATATTTTACGGAATTTTGTTATCATGTTAAAAAGTATAAACTATGTCCTAAAATTAAGTCATAACTTATAAAAAAAAGAACATTTGTACTCAAACTTATAACTGCATTTTTACTACTTATAATACACAAAAATGTCCTACAAACTCCAAAAAAACGTAATTAGATAGGTAAGTGAAAAAAAATTGAATTTAAAAATAATAATTATTATTAGAGATATGGGTGTGATAGTGAGTGTCAGGGTAATTTAAAATACAGGATGCCGCAGTCCAACCCGACAATTTAAAATGAACTGATGGGCGTGGCTAAAGTGGTAGAGATTTCGGGAATGTTCTTATCGCTTCTAAATTCCTGGAATTAAATTATCATGGAGCATTGGTCGAGTGAACAGCGTGCGTTCACGGTAAAAGCGTATTATAAAAGTAATGATACATGTAGTAGTAATGTGTGGCTAACCATTTGCCTAACACAATCTTTAAAAAAATAAGGTTTTAAATATATAACATAAAATTCCACTTGTGTAATTTTTATTTGTTTGGCAAAACAATATTTTTTCTAATTTTTTCAATTCGTTGGATTTGACTGCCGCACCCTGTATGAATTGTAAAATGAATAGACATTAATTAATTTAAATTTTAAGTTATTTAATTAACAATAAAAAAAATTATTAAAATTATTAAAAATGAATAAAAAAGTATAGTAGATATATCAAAAATGCATTAATAATAATATTAATAACAAAAACCCACAAATTTAAAATTTGAGAAAAATGTCCCACATTGTAAAAATACTACAAAAAATGTCTTATAATATAAAAATTAGAAAAAAATATGCAATTATCGCTAACAATAGTTATAAATGCAAAATAAAATTTGTACAATATTCTGAATCAATGGAGCACGAATTGTTAGCTTACTTGGCATTTTAAAGGATCAAAGGAAAAAAAATTGAAAATTCATCAACATCCTATCTTTAATGATAAGATATTAATATTTATTTTTATTCAATTTTAAGTTAAACAATTAAATTTAATGAAATTTGTTCGCTTAAAAAAAATTACGAATATTATACAAAAAGTTACTTTTTTTAGGCCCATCAGCTGAACAAACGCAATCAACCCAAACAGCTGATGATGGGATTTTCACAAAAATAAAAAAAGCATTATTGGGATAATTTACATTTTTTGGAACAAAATCCACTTAATCAATCATACTTCAAAGTAATTACTTTTTTTTGTACTTAATAATTTGTATCTTGCAAAATAAATTTCAAAACTTATCTGAAATCCCAGTCTATGATAAAGAAGAGATTAATATACTTATGAATGTATTATATTATGAAGGATAATAATTTAAATTGTATTTTTTTGCAGGTAGTAAATCATTTGATCAAGAATCGTCTGAAAAAAAAATGTTAGATAATTTACGATCTGCATTAGGAAACCAAAATGATATTTAAAGCTTATTTATTATTTGTGTTATACAAGAAATTATAATGTCATTGTGTAATTATCTTATACACATTTTAAAATACATTATTTGTTCTTTCATCTTTCAAATAGTTCACATAGTTTTTGTGAAGTATAATATAATTGTTTCATTAATGATTATGTGTATAACTTATAAGTAGTTTTATTTGTTAATATACGAAAACTTTTTAAAATTGATGGATCTTTGTTTATTTATCTTTGTAATATTATGAAATTCTACTATGATATTTTAAACTCGGTTGCTTGAGTATAATTAATTAGTTAAGTTTGCTAATTAAATATTACATTATTTATGATTTTTAAAATCTAATATTTTAAAGTCATTTTATTTCATAAATATAAAATAGTTCTTATAACTTTTTTTTTGCATGTAAATATACAATAAATAGGTGTAACTACCTTTGGCCTACTAATTATTGAATCAAATATTAATATTTGTATTTGTTCAACTGTGTATCTAGTAAAATATAATTCTATTAATTTATTAGTTAATCATAATTTTTGTAAGTATTTTAATATTGGGTAGTGATATAATGTCACATAGCTAGGATTTCTAAAAAGGGAAGGTTAAAAAAAACCTTATAAAATTTCTAACGCCATTTGTTACGAATTACCAATGTCCTATATTATTCCTTAGTCCAACCATACATAGTCATCTGGGCATATATTAATTACACATTATAATATCATTATATATTAGGTACTATAGTTATAACTTTCTGTCAAAATGTTAATAAAAAAATAAATATAGCTAATCGGAGTTTTATTTATTTATATAATATGCTCCCTATAAACAATTAATTTTATTTGTTATTTGTACTATTAGTTCTATACTACGAATTACGATACTCATAAAACATAAACTTTTGGTTACATCTTAAATTCATATTATAACCTCCTTGCATGACGCGTAAACATTTTTCTTTCATGAGATTGTTTTCGTATAATAATTTGGTTGTTGCATAGATCCCCGCATAATACATTACCTTTGCATCGATTACATTTTTTTATTCTTATTTTATTTTAATATAATAATAAATTATTATTTATACTGAAATCTATACCACGGTCCTTACAAAACATAAGCTTTTGGTTACATCTTGTATTCATATTATAACCTCCATGCATGACGCTTAAAATAAATAAAACCAAATCGTTTCTTTCATGAAATATTGTTTTCGTAGAATAGTCTGGTTGTTGCATAGATCCATCGAACCATATGATAACATATGTTATCATATAGTTCAATGCATAGATCCTATCCTGAATTACCTTTGCCGTGATGGCCCGATCAATGAACGCAGAGGCGTGACAAAAAATAGTATGTGTGGCTCGTGCGGGAAGGCAATTTCAGTCTTGGGCGAAATGCGGCCCTCACCTACGGCTTGTGCCGCACACGTCGCCCGCGACTGAAATAGCTAACTTCTCACCCTTGCCACACAATATACTATTGTTTATTGTTAAAATATAATTTTTTTTTTAATATTATTAATATTTAATATCTTGTATAGCCAAACTATATACTATTCCAAAATGCTTGGCACAATTCTGTACTATTTTATCTTCATGATAAAATAAATGTGGATTGTAGTGTAAAAGCAAAAAATGTATAATATGTCATTTTATGTGAAGAAGGTATATTATTTTAGATTTTGAGTGGAACGATTAATGTATTGATTTTAAAATGATGTGTGTTTTTTTTTTCTTTTTTATTTTTGTGTCTAAGTAGTCGAAATAATGATTGGATTTTCAACTTCAGTATCTTGTTCAATGAGAAAATGAATATCGTTGGTGCATTGGGGAAGTCAAAATTTAAAATTTCCAATAGTTTTCAAAAGCGCCGGGAAAAAAAACATAAAAATTAAGAAAAAACGGGAATTTTTACGCAAAATAGGTTTTCCACAAAATCGATTTTGGTTTTTGGTGTAACTCTAAAACAAATGAACGTATACACATGAAATTTTCACTGGTCATTTATATTAGCATTTTCTATACACGATAAAATTTTCAAAATATTTTCATTTGTTTTGAACTAATTAGGAACATTTTCAGTTTCCAATTTTATTAGTCTTTTTTTCTAAGGTTGTCAATAAAACTTTATTTGTTGGGTAAAGATGTTTGAAAATTTAATACAAGGCTCCTACTATATTGTTACAGTGACATTTAAAAAATATTAAAAATCCTTAGTCACAATTTTTTTTTATAAGCATTTAAAGTTCAAAAATTGACAAAATATGGAAAAATCACGAAAATTACCAAATTATTTTGAGTTAAGAAAACGTTATACCCACATGTTCTGTCTCCGTCCTACAAGTGCGTAACATAGCAAATTTTATACATCTTAAAATACTCATAACTCGCTTTAAAATTAAAATATAATATAAAGCTTATGATGTTGCCTAGATAATAATCTTACCTTTAGATTTTATAAGAGGTCAATTCGCTCTAATTTTTATACTAACGTAGCTACAAGCGTTCTGCTGAGCGTAAAATTTGCTATGTTACGCACTTGTAAGACAGAGACAACCCATGCGGGTATAACGTCCTCTTAAGAATTCATAAAAATTTTTCTTTTTAAATCTAAGATTTTAAAACGTAATACAAGATTCCTTATAAGATTATCTACCTTTATCAAAAAAAAAAAATGTCTATAAGAAAGTCAAATTAAATTTTTACGAGCGTTTGAAGTTCATATTTTCACAATATTGGATATTCACTCGATGTAGCGGTTTTGTTATTTTATTGTTATTCAAAAACGAATAACTGTAGATACATGAAAATTTTAAAATATTTTGACTTTTTTTGAGCTGCTTATGGACATAAGTTTTCAATATTTTTTGTTTTTTTTCCTATAAATATCAATAACATTTTATTTGTTGGGTAAAAATCGTGAAAATTTAATGCCAGGCTCCTGATTTATTTTTACAGTAGCAGTTGAAAAATATTAAAAATACAGAAGCACAATTTTTTTATAAAGATTTAAAGTTCGAATTTGACAAAATGTATCAAATTTAAAATTTAAAAATTTTTTTGTAGTTTAAAATTTATAAAATGTTCAAATTCTATAGCTAAGGATTGAATATTTAAAACAAGGTTTCACGTAAATAGGTTATATATAAATATAAAATACTTTATTCACAATAATATCATCAAATATATTAGTAATACCATAGGCTGACTGACCGTTTTCGCTCAGAATCGTTTTTCTTATACAATGATATTATATCATTGAATTCAAATTTAACACCATCCATTACAGTGATCCACTTGTAACCTACTGTACAGCAGAGCGACATCCATTTTTAAATTTTTATTTGTGTTTGTATTCACGATAAGTAGTCGAAATAATGTTTCGATTTTCAACTTCAGTATCTTGTTCGATGGGAAAGAGAATCTAGTTGGTGCGTTGAAAGGTAGTAGTTTTCAAAAACGCCGGAAAAACAAAAAAGGTTTTCGATAAATTTTATTTTAGTTTTTGGTGTAACTCTAAAACAAATGGCCGTAGATACATTATACAATATTATATGATATATATAATTTCACTGGTTGTTTATATTAGCATTTTCTACACACAATACAATTTTCAAAATATTTCGATTTGTTTTGAACTTTTACGGACATTTTCTGTTTCCAATTTTCATAGTTTTTTTTTCTATGAATTTCAATAAAATTTTATTTGTTGGGAAAAAAACTTGAAAATGTAGTACAAGGCTCTTAATAGATGTTACAATTACATTTGAAAAATATTAAAAATCTACAGTCACAATTTTTTTTTTAACCATTTAAAGTGAATTTTGACAAAAGGCGTAAAAATCACGAAAATGTGCAAATTAATTTGATTAGAAATTCCTAAAAAATTTTTTTTTTAAATCTGAGATTTTAAAATGTAATACAAGATTCCTTATAAGGTAATCAATAAAAAAATGTCTAAGAAAGTATAATTAGATTTGTTTGAGCGTTTGAAGTTTTTACAATTTTTACAACATTTGAATATCCAAATCTTCGATTTTCTTATTTTGTTATAATTAAAAAATGAATAGCCGTAGACACTTGAGATTCATATCATATATTTATTTTATTAATTCCTGTACTTGATAAAAAATTTTTTTTTATAAGCATTTAAGTTCTATTTTTGACATCATTTATCAAATTTACAATTTAAAAATGATTTTGTAGTAAAAAATTTATAAAATGATTGACTTTTATAGCTAAAGATTGAAAACTTACAACAAGGTCCCACGTAAGTAGGTTATTCTGTCACCAAAAATATCTCAAGAATATAAAAACACAGTTTTTTTTTTTGTAGTTATTTTATGTTCAAATTTGGAAGAAATTACATATTAAATAACTAAGAATAACGATTTAAGTTATTGTGTTGTATTTTTTTAATATTAATTGAACTTACCAGCTAGTGGCTACCGACTACCATATTAAAAATAATTAATAACAATATAAATATAAAATACTTTTCTTTATCATAAAAAATCGTTTCCTTACAATAAATACAGGCATATAGCTATAATAGTATTTACAATTTTTTGTCATAAAATAATAAAATAATTACAAACTTTAAATACAAATTAAATATTTACATTTTTTTCAAAATAAATAACAAAGGTGGGCAAGCGGGTGTCGCTCTGCTGTACAGTATGTTACAAGTGGGTCACTGTAATGGATGGTGTTAAATTTGAAATCAATGATAATATAATATCATTGTATAAGAAAAACGATTCTGAGCGAAGACGATCAAATAGCCTAAATGATAAATGATATTACTAAGTATATTTGATGATATTATTGTTAGTAAAGTAATTTATATATAACCTATTTACGTGGAGCCTTGTTTAAAATTTTCAATCCTTAGCTATAAAAGTTGAACATTTTATAAATTTTTAACTACAAAATAATTATTCAATTATACATTTTGTCAAAATTTGAACTTTAAATGCTTATAAAAAAAAATTGTGCCTATATATTTTTAATATTTTTCAACTGTTTTTGTAACAATATATCAGGAGCCTTGTATTAAGTTTTCAAGCTCCCCCATGACCCCTCTAGTTGCGCTTATGTTCACGTCCCCCTTATGACTTTGCGTTCGGTGACCTGCGCCGATGTACTTGTCATACTTTAATTAAATAATTTTGACTACTTACCTATCAAACTAGTTTTTTAAAAAAGCGCAAAAACAAATTAATTGTCTTATGCGATCTTATATTATTATACTTATATTATAAATTAAATTATTTCCATTGCCCGTCTGTCCCTGCCCAACAATTCAACTAGAGAGTAGAGATGATCGTTTAAATGTGTAAGTGTGTAACCCATATAATTATATAAAATTCAATTAGGTAGGTATAATTTCAAAACTAAGTCCGAGCGCTGAATTCTGACTTCACCAGTTCATCATTATCTTCAGTATGCTTAACTAATAACTTTAAATGTTAAAACAAATAAAAATGCAAAAAGAACGGTTTCCAGTAAAGTAGAAAAGTTCCATTTAGTTATTAAATTTACTTTGTCATGATTCTATATTTTTTTTTCTCATAATTTTTTACTAGGCAATATCTAAAGGGCAATCTAAAAGCAAACTGTTACAAAAGTTAAACAGTACGCTTATTTGATAATATATTTTAAGTACACAGGAAATCAGGAAACACAGAGTGAAGAGACCTCAGTGCCAGTCAGTGGCTGTGCCGCTGTGGAAATACTTCTAAATTTCTAAAATATCAACATTGACTTTTATCCTTATCATCAGTTTGTTTCAAATCACAAAGAATATCTACTGCAATCTAGCGGTCGACGTTGCATCGGCCTACAAAAAAAAAAACACCTGATAGATGCACCTTGCTAGTTTTTTGATAATCATTTATCAGTAATTAGTTTTTAGGTATACAGAAGTGAATAAAATTATTTTTTTACCATTATTATTTTTTTTTTTTACAATTGTTATGTTATACAATAAATGTAGGGAATTACTTTTGTTTACAATTTGTTTATATTAAATTAATTATGCGTTATAAGTCAATAGTTTTAATTCCGTTTCTGTTTAACCATCACTGGACGCATTAGAACATTTGTTCTCATTCCATTATTTTATTTTGTTTTTGCTTAATTTAGACATTTATTGCCCAATCATTTATTCTTTAATATAAAATATAAATGATACAGTTTTTATATATTGCTTTTAATTGTGATCTGGATGCTCTATGTGATTATGTGGTATGTTCTGTTTTATTTTACATAAAATTGACCTAGTTTCTAGGTATTTACAAGTATTCTGATATTGCATTCTTGCCCAATATAATCAGTACACTAACCTACATAACTTTTACCTAACTTACATAGTTAACATGACCTTAATGTAAATCATTTTATGTATTCAAATCTTATTTTATTTTTACTAATTATCATACAGTTATAACCTCATTTATAACATATTATAAATTTATAAAATATTAAATAAAAAGCTATACATAATATTATTATCATCAAATATTTGTTTGATATATTATGTAGGTATTATATATATACGCATATATTAGGTAATCATTAATTTATTCATAATAATTAATAAGTGCCTAGTACATTACATATTTTATCTAGGTATAATATTTATGATATTTAGTTTTAAATAAATTATTCTATAATACATTTTCATGTTACTTAACTATTTTATAATTTAATATTATGATAATAACACATACCTATATACCTAATGATTACATTGTAAACATGTATACAGATTACTTTAAGGTGTTTAAAATGTTTGACCTATAAACGTGTTTAATAAAAAAAAAATTGTTTTTATAGTAGTGTTTTAAAATTGAAATATTTAGGCATTAAGGTATAATAACTTGTATATTATAGAATATGTTTTTTTATGCTTTTTAATTTTTATTATGATACATTAAAATAGTTGTAAAAATATTCTAGACTCAGTTTTCATACAATATTCCATTTTTAAATTTGAAAAAAATTAAAATGATAATATTATTTCAGTTAACTCGCCATACACCATGTATCTGTTGGATTTTATGTTTTAAATTTTAATGATTATTAAATGTTCAATCATCTAATCCTCCATCAAACAGAAAATATAAATATTACAGTAGATACTTTATTGACTAATTAATTAATTAGATATGTAATACCAAAAATATTTATACATAAAAATATATTAATTATGAATAATAAACATTTTAAAAATAAGTACTTGTTACTTTAATAAAGAAAAACAATGACTTTAAAAGCTAAGAGTTTTCTAGTATTGAATTTAACTTTGTATGACTAAATATAAATATATCACTTAGAAGTAAAATTGTCAGCATGTAATTATACTTTGTTTTGTTTTAGAATCAAATAAAACTTATTTATACTTATGGTAAACGTAATTGGTCTATTTGCAATTTAATTGTTAAAACAAAAAGGCCTTAACATACCATGTCTGAAGTAGTTTCATATACACCCGTGAAAAAGGAATTTGATGTATCATCTGGAAACAATAATGATAATTCAAACAATAATTTTGAAGAAAACGGGGACATTGAAAATGATCAATCTAATTCTAATTATGACACAGTCTCAGATTGTGGAACTTCTGTTCACCGATGTGATAGATGTGATAACTATGAAACTTTAAATGAAACAAGTTTAATATCACACTTGGCAACATGTCAAGGAATAGAAAGTAATAATGAGAATGATTTACAAACAAATCGTAAATTATTTGAATGTGATATATGCAATATGAAATTTTCAAATGGTGCTAATATGAGAAGACATAAAATGAGACACACAGGAGTTAAACCTTATGAATGTAAAATTTGTCAAAAGCGTTTTTTTAGAAAAGATCATTTAGCTGAACATTTTACAACACATACAAAATCATTACCATTTCATTGTCCAATATGCAATAGAGGATTTCAACGTCAAATTGCAATGAGAGCACATTTCCAAAATGAACATGTTGGTCAACATGATATGGTTAAATCATGCCCATTATGTAATTTTAGAGCTAGTTCAATGAAAAGTTTAAGAGTTCATTTTTTTAACCGGTAAAAATATTATTTACTATATCTGATTATAGAAATATACTTTTAATTTTTCTAATATTTTTATATTTACAGACATGGAATTGACCTAGATAACCCGGGTGTTAATGTGATAAATTCTACTTTAACAAACCACATACCTATTGAATACAATAGTGGAAATGTGAGTACTAGTGGAGCTTGTAGTGACAGTGGTGATTCAATTGGAGGAAGTCGTTCGGAAAGTAATGCAACCCCACCAATGCATTTTCTTACACCCCATGTTGAAATATCAATGACAGAACCCAATCCTACAGAATGCTCATCTTTTTCCTCTTCTCAAGTAAGTATAACTGATAATTATGTCACAAATTAATAACTATTTTGACTATAAAATGTAACTATGTGATACAACTAGATAAAATAGTTAATAATTTACCTTATGGTATTAATTTTATTATTTTAATTGGAATTCATTTAGGTTTTTGGCCTAGACCAAAAACATAAAAGTTCCCAAACAATATCTACTAAGAGAGCACTACACCCGCATGCGTTCTCCCTGTTGTACAAACACATAACACAGCAAATTGTAAGCTCAGCAAATCACATTTAGCTCTGTTGGTTTAAAAATTAGAGTGAATTGACCTCTTATACAATTTAAAGGTAAGATTATTATCTAGTGAATCTTATAGGTTTTTTTTAGATTTTAATTTTGAAGTAAGTTATGAGTATTTTAAAAATGCACAAACAATTTACAATTTTAAAATACTTATAATTTGCTTTAAAATTAAATTATAAAAAAACCCCGATAAGGTTCACTAGATAATATTTTTACTACTACATTTTATAAGAGGCCAATTCACTCTAATTTTTAAACTAACAGAGCTAAACGTGATCTGCTGAGCTTACAATTTGCAATGTTATGCATTTGTGTGTGAGAGAGAGAACGCATGCGGGTGTAGCGCACTCTTAAAGAATAAACCAACTTAAAATATTGGAATATTAACAAGTTGGATTGTATACTATATAATATCTTATAAAAATATATTTAGTACTAAGTTAAAGGAATTAAGTATATAAAATAATTCCTCAATTTAAAAATGTATTAGGGATTATTGTATATTTGTATATAAGTAATTATTAATCATTATTTTTTTTTAAATCATGGGTTAATATTTTATTTATAAAATAGATCATAAAATACCTGTGTTGCCTAATGATAGTTAATATAAGTTCCTAATAATTTAAATAACTGATAAATTAAATTTATATAGAACTATATTATACTATATTAGTATATGAATTCAAATACACCAATTTATTAAGTATCTACTGCTGTGCTTTGTATGGTGCTTAATTATTTAGGAAGAGACAAAAATGTATATATCTAAATGGAGTAAAAAGAAAATCACCAATATAATCTTCCCAAAAACTATTATTATAATTATTTTTGTAGTTGTATTGTTCTAAATTGTCTTGTTACATTAAACATTTTACATCTTACACCAACTATTATTATTTTCATGTGAATCACTGCTTTTAGGACAAAGTATTAATTATTCCAATGTCTAGCTATTTATGTATAAAGTGGTTCGTATCACTTTTGTATAAGTTGTTTATTATTCTTTTACATTTTTTGAAAAATATTTTCTTTTTTTTCTATGTAAACAATTAATTTAACTGAGAAGAGTATAGTTTTTATATGATTTTTGAGTAATCTTAGAGTAAAATCACCTTTACAAAAACAATAGAAGATATTATTTATGAGGGTTTATCATATCGTTTTGAACTTTTGAAATTTAATGTGACTTAATATTTGATTTTAAAAATAAAAAAATTTGTAAAATTAAATGGATACTAAATTGTTTTGAAACAATATAAGGTAAATTGATTTGTTGTACTAGGAAAAATAATATTCACTCTAATTTTTGTAACAGGTGATTTTACTCTAAGATAACTCAAAAACATAAAAAAAATGCTTTTGCGTGAATGCGTTTTGTCTATATGGGTTTAGTGGCATATTTACAATTTCCTTCTAGGGGTAACATCAGAAAAAAATTTGGCACATCAAATAAACAGTCAGCAGTTTCCTTTAGGTTCCTTTATTCGTTATATTACATTTATGTAAAGTGCACTAATATAGGCTAATTACTAATTTTAAAATTCTTTGTTTCATTTTTTATACTACACAATAAATAATAATATCCATTCTTTGGAGTTTCTGGGCTATATCATCCAAAAAATTTTTTGTATCCACATGGATATTACAATGGATGCTTAGTATTGCCAAACCATTTAGCTTAATATTCTGAATTAGTTAATACTCAACTAACTTAGTGATAATAATTAAAATTATTATGATAGCTTCTTATTCTTATAAGAGATTGATGAAGAATATACACCTCATCTGCAAATATAAAAGTGAACACTGAGCATAAAATGAAAACACGCTGATATTGAATAAAAAACAAACAGTACGCTGACATTCTCCTAAATTAAATTATACATTTTACACGTTTATCATTTCTGATATTTTTTTTTATATATATATAGATATATATAATATTATTTTGTTCCTTGTTAGTAATTTATAAAACTTAAAATAATAGTTGTTTATAAGTGCTGAATTATTGGATGCACATATTTATTTTAATTTCTTAGTTTATACATGTTAACTTTGTTAGTTGTTAGACTTAATATATATTTTTTTAACTTTTATTTTGTTGTATTTAGGTTAATGACAATAATGTAAAAACGGAACCTATTCAAAATTTAAATAATGATGATGCTTCACAAGATAATGAATGTCCAAATTCTCCACAGTCAACAGATTCAAACTCTAATATGTCTACATTACCAATATTAGCAGGAAATAATCGACAAGAAGGTGAAGTAAGTACAATCACACCATCTGTTTCTCTCATTCCAATAAAACAAGAACAAGGAGATGAACATTTAAGAAAAAATAGTTCAAATAATGTCCAAAATGGAGAAACTGAGTCTGGACGTTTTCAGCCAGCATCAAGTTTATCATCATTAATCAAAGTATCACCTCTAAAATCATTGTTGCGTGATGAATTTAAACGTAACATAAATATGAATACCCCTGAATTATCTCAGCCTCATAACACAGATCCTGGTATTTGGAGGTACATAGCATTTCAAAAAACATTACAATGTTCCTTTTGCGGTATTACATTTCCAGACCAAACACTTTACTTTCTTCACAAGGGGTGTCATTCTGAAACAAACCCATGGAAATGCAATATTTGTGGAGAACAATGTGGTAATGTGTATGAATTTAACTCTCATTTATTAAGTAAAACCCATCAATAACTTTTATACATTATTTATTTCCAAAGAAAATTTATTCATATCATCTATAATGTAATGTTTTAGTACTTTAATTAACAATGAATCTAATTAGTAATAAGTGATAACTAAATTAAAATACTTCTAAATATATGCTACAATATTATATTATCTCTAATAAGATGTATACAACATTCACAATATTTTTGATTCATTGGTTTTGCCAATTTAGTATTTGAAAAAAATAAATTTTTATTATAAGAGTAAAAAATACAAATTTTTATATTCAATTTTAATTTACCTACCTATTTGATTTACAAACTAATAAAATTAAATATAACACAAATTATGATTCTCTATTATAAATATACGACTGATAGTCTTTATTCATCTTCTTGTATGGTACCTATTTATATTTGTTTATCAACAATTGAATATAGTATTAATTACATACCTATCAAATCAAACCAAACAAAATACCATAATGTATTGGGACATTATCATGATTTTAAAATATATATCGTTGACAGTTTATTAATTTAATTAATGTATTTATTTAAATTTCCTTCAAGCACAAATATTTCAAATGTATTTTTTATTTTATTCACCTAAATAAAGTATTAAAAATATAGATCAAGATGGTCTAGTGCACAGGTGTGGTAATTGACATTTAACAAATTGTTCAGTACAGGCATTTGAAAGTTTACACATCAATAAAAATTGTAAATGCCCAATTTTTGGTTGAATTCAATAGAGTTGTATAATAGTCATCTAGTCTTTACTATAATTATGTCTTTTAACATGTTTTAACTTAACAATTACATGAATAATACTAGGTTTTATAAAACCCATAGGTATATACCACTATAATTGATCATTGATAACAGAAACCACATTAATACAAATGTGGTAAGTGAGCACTTGCCACATTTGTGCTAGCAATATTATTTCATTGTTTATTTTGTTGTCACTTACCTTTGTTTTAAGTGACTATACCACATTTGAACACGGTACTTTTTTCAAGCCCAGTACTTATTTCAAACAACAATGCCATCTGTCGGATAAAATATAAAATATACATATACAACATTACCACACACATTAGCACTTACCACATCTGTGCACTAGACCATCTAATACCATCTACCATTACTACTTAGTAGTGGATTGGTAATAAAAATGAAATAATTTAATATTTTGAATAATTTTGAATTGAGAATTTTATTTCTAAGTACATAAAAATATGGAAAAAATTTAGGCGGCATTTACCACTTTTTTATAATAAATACATTATTTAATGATTTTGTTAAAATACTGTTACTGTAGATGTGCACTGTTACTGTAAAGTATATTTACTGAAAATAAGTTATATGAGTTATCTAAATAATTAATTGCAAGTACAAAACAATAATTATTTTATTTCGTTGAGTTATACAATTTTCCGTCCGAACAACCTTGTCAATAATTTTTAACATTAACTGTATTCTAAAATAAAATAACTAAAACTATATTTACATTATATATTTTTGGGAAAATTATGAAAAACATATTTTTAGAAAATTTTTTTAAAAAAGCCATAAAAAAACCTACTATTCGTGATATAATTATTGTGTACTAATTTTTGTAATTATTTATTTGTTTGCATTAATCTGAAAATTAATTGGAATGAATAAATAATTATTTTGTAATGGTTTCTAATTGGGTCGTTTGTTACAGATTGTGGAATAGACCATTGGCACAAATAGGAGGGGGCTAGAGGGCCTTGGTCTCCCCAATTCAAAAGTCAGTACTTAGTACTACGCATATATCATTGTAGGAGAAAATACTAGAAAATATTAGAGGGAGAGATTTAGCCCCCCTCCCCAAAAAAAAAAAAAAAATTAGGCTATTTGCACCTATGGTAGGTATAGACTAAACAACATTTATACATTTATCAATTTATCTTACATTTTATCTAATATAATTTACCACTTACACATCTGCCACCTCTATATTCTATTGTTTTTTTGTTCATGCTAAGTATGGAGAAAACATTGTGACAAAACAATTCACTGTAGTTCTACAGTTTCACGTCACGAAACACCACGGTGTATACATAGTGAACTGTATTGTCACGGCGTTTTCACCATACTCTTTGTGAGTAAAAAAAAGTGGGTAAGCTTACGGCAAATTGGGTATAGTACCTATGAATTATTATATTTATTATTATTTTTTTAAATTGTACTGTTTTATTCTTCAAAATTAAAAATATACACAATGTTTCATTCATTATCTGTTGTATCAGTAATACCACAAATTATGTGAAGGTAAAAAGAAGAAAAAATATATCAGCATTAAAATATTAATTTATTTACCTTGGCTAATAGGCATAGGTAGATTTTTTTACCAATTCAATGCCATTGACGTTTTACAAATTCCAATAATTCGATAATTTTAGAAAAATCTGTATGAACATAACTGTCATAACTCATAAGTCTTAAGTATACTATTGGAAAATTGGAAAATTTTTAGGTGGATATCTATTAATGAGTATAGTGCCGTACTGGAAAATATTCCACCTGCAACTACATATAGTTAATTGAAATAAACATGAACTTTCTGAAAAAAAAACTAGAAATCACAATACATGTATTATAAAATGATTTGTCTATGTTTAGTTCTTTTTTTCTGTGATATATCGTGAATTTTTCTATTCAAATTAATTGCAGGGTGTAAGCAGTCATTTTGTGTTCAAAATACTAACAATTGAAAAATGCACTGTACAACCTAAATGGTGAGATTTGTTAAGAGTTTTTTGGGCCAATTACCAGTCGTTCGCGACATATTAATTGTAAATTATTTAATTCAAATCTTATATTAAAATTTAACGGAATTAAGGGAATTAAATCTGTTGTGACCAAATCTACTACAGAGCTGTACCTTTTTAATTTACAAATTTCATCTTAGGTGGCGTTGGGCTGCTACTTACTATGGTTTATAATACCAATTTTTGGTACATATATACTTGCCGTTAATATCATCATTACTATGTGCAAATTAATATGGTATATTTGTGATAAGGCTGTAGGTATTTTTTAACACAAAACTTGTCAGGGCATCCAATAGTTCAATGTGTATAATATAAGTACCAAAGTAATAAATATACTGCAACTGCAGGCTCGGATAAAGACCAATGGTGCCTATACTGTTAAAAATGTGGTGTCCCTATTTTAAAATCCCTTTGTGACATTTTTTTTTATTATTTTATTTTGGTAGATACATTTATTGTATAATATTTTTACATTTTTTTAATCAATATACATAATGTTATCTTTATTAAACTTGAATAAATCATATGATAATATTTGTAACTTATTGGATATATTATTTGAACAAAAAGAAAAATAATAAAATATGTATACATAAATTTAAAGTTGTATTATGGCCTAAACGATGTAAACAGTTTTATTAAATAACAGTACAATAACTACATAGTTTTAGGTATGGGCACAAACAAATCTATTAGTTTAAAATGTACCATAAACTCTTGTACTTATAACAAAACAAATTGAAAGTAATTTGTACTTTGTATCAAAAAAAATATTTTTGCTGGCGCCCCTAGATCTGTAGTCAATTACAATTTTGTAGGCTACTGCCTACACTGCTTATGCCTAAATCTGGGCAAGTAACTTGACTTTTTTAGTTTCATAATTCTATATTGTGTTTTCATTTTATTATTTTGCATATGAAAATATTGTGATTGAACTCCAAGATACTATGTTCCACAAATCACATTGTAAATACACATTTTTACTTGATATTTTAATAATACATTTATTTTATTTTATTTTTAATAATAAAACATAATAATTCCTATACACACAATTTTTCATACCCTACCTACTCTTAATGAACTTTACTTCATTTATTTGAAATATAAACTGTATTTTGTTACTTGCAAGTATCAATGTATATAGTATTAGGCACCCACCTTTTATTAATATTGAGTTATTGTGAACCAATTCTGATTGCTAGTACAATTTTTGTAAATATATTATGAAAATTTCCATTTAGATATTTGGACAAGATGTTTTAGAGTTATTGTTTTTATATTAATTTATTGTTCTGTATTGTTGCACAATTGTATTTTCGTCCTATATCATATGTTAATTTGATTGTATTTAATGCCATTATTTTTTAGTCTAAATATCGGAATACAGGGTTTTTGATATCTAGATTAATCTTTATTTTAATATTGTAATTATTATGAACAATTCTGATTGTTAATAAAATGTTTGTAAATATATTTACAAAAATTTCAATTTTGTACACAATTTAATTATGTACACAAATTTAAAAGATTTATTTACAATTAAGCATACAACCTAATTGAGATTTTAAGATAAAAAAATAAACTGTTGAGTATTGCATTTTGTGATGATGAAAAAAAAATCTCAAATGTAACATTTATTATTTTTATGATAATGAAATTGTAACATATTATGGTATTATTTTACGGTTTATTAATATTAAATACTTTTAGTTATTCTGTTTTTTTTTAAATTGAAATTATTAATTATATTTTTATAAAATACTAAACCTGTATTATGTGATTTTCAAATTGTGACTGTAAATTCATATTCCGTCCAATCAGTATGAAATGTTAAATTTGACTAGTTTTTAATTATTTATACATTCTTAACTGTTATAATGTTAAATATTGTTAGTTAATAATGTTAATAATTAATAAATGGCAAGTGTTTTTAATATATTGCGTTGAAGTTTATTGCAATAGATTTTTGTTCTAAACTTTTTTTTTTAACTATTCCCAAGGAACCGAAGATGCAATAGATATAAACCTAAAAAATTATATCTTGTTGGAAAATGCTATTTTGCTAGTTTTTAAACGTTTTGTGATAATAAACCCGAAACTATTGACAAGCGGAAATTTAACTTTTTTTGATACTAAATGTACACAACATAACAAATTCAAGTGACTAGAAGTATGATTTACATCTTTTCATATTAGTCACATTATTTGACCTTTCATTGGTTATGTGTTGACTTGAATGATTTTAAATTTTTATTAAATTATTATATTTTATATTAATCAGGAGTATTTATTATTTTTGTAGATTGCCACTAACATTAACATAATATATAGAATATAATTTAAAAACTCGAGACTTGTATAGTATACAAGTTAATTTTATTGTAGGTATTAGCTAGTTTAAAAAAGAAGATAAAAAAGGCCGATAATTGTAATGAATAGTAATATTTCGGCAATGTTTCAATTATTTTAGATTAGGTACTCATATTTTTTTTTTTTTTTCAAACTTGATATTGTAATTTTTTTTCTATCTGTTTTGCAAGGTTGTTAATTCTAGCAATTCTGTGACACACAGTTTCAAAATTATTTATATATATTTAGTAATATTTGGCATTAATAAATTGATTTTATTTTTAATACACATTCAGGTCAGAAACAAATATTGTGCTCTAAAGCCTTATAACTAATAATTTTCCATTGCTATTCATTGAAATACAACATTTATTAATTTAAATTATACAAAACAGTAAACATAACAGTTATATTGAAAAAAAACCAAAGATTAACTTCTTAATATAAGTCACTAAAATAGGTGGGTAATCGATTAAATACAAGATTATATTAGCTTTAAAGGTAAAAAAAATTACAAAATGTTCCTATTGTGTTAAATATGCCTATAATGTTTAACAATTAATATTTACTACCACCATGATCAACTACTTGTGATTCTTTACTCCATATAGGTGGAAATTTAATGACTAGTACAGTAATGTTGTCTAGCGATCCTCTATTAAATGATTGTATTGTTAAGTATTGGGCTCCGTAAAATGAATCATCTATATGTTTTTTAATACAATCTATAGCTTCTTCATTTGTAAATGTATCCCATAAGCCATCTGATGCTAGTATTATAAATTGTGGATCATGATGTGATAAATCAAATGTTAAAACATCTGGATTGGCAATAACAAATTGTTTCTCTTTTAAAGGATAGTCTCCAAGTGCTCTAGAAGTAGCTAATACACCGGCAACTCTCCAAACACCATTAAATGATATAAAACCACCAGCTTCGGCAATACGTTTCTTTTCTCGCATCTAAATTATAAAAAATAAATAAGTATATTTTTTCATTTAAAGCATATAAGGTATATTGTAAAATTTAAATAAATATATATATTTAAAAAAAATACTTGTTGAGGTTTATGATCAAATGATAATGGTATAGCATTTCCTTTCTTATCACACATAACACCTCTTGAATCTCCAACATTTGCAACAAATAATGTAGTGCCTTCAACTAAAACAATGAGTGCTGTGCTACCTAAAATCATGTGTAAGTATATAGATAATTATGTCACATTTACAGCAAAAAGGGGAAGTAAAAAAAAAATGAAACAAAGGGTAGTTTGAATAAAATTGTTATTTACTTGTAATAAAAATAAAATAAAAGGTATTTTTTATAAACATTACAACGCCGCAGTTTAAATCGGCAACAACTCGAGTTACAACAAATTTGAATTACACCATCTTATAACAATTTCAGTTCAAGAAAGCAATGAAATACAGTTAAATTATTGTCCACGAGAGAGCATTTTCAATATTATAATTTATATTATGTTTCATAGAGAATAAATATAGAAAACACATTATACCCAAATACTAATTTTTTGAGTTATTGCAGTTTTGAACTGGGGCGTCAAATTTATATGTACTTAAATTTAAAATATTACCCTATTATATTGGTGCAAAGATCTGTAACTCGTTTAGATTAGATAGGTTCAAAAGCTTAAGAATGTAGTTTTTTTCAACTCTTATTAATTTACCAATTTATAAAAACTAAGGACTAAGATTTTACAAATATAACTTAAATAAAATATTACCGGCAATATCATAAGTTAATTTTGCTGCTTCAATTAATAGTTTGTCAGCAGCTAGAACTTCATCAATCAATATTTTTGAAAAATTAATATTTCCATCTTTTTGTAAATATGAAGAAGGATTTATGATCTCATCATCAACATTTTTTAATGTAGTTATGTCTTTTTTTAAATTTAGAGGGTCTTGTTTATGTTTATTGAGACTAATAACGCTATCATCTGCAGAAACTGTAGGTTTCATTTTTGTAGGCGTAAGTTCTTCAATTTTAGTAATTTTTGTTTTCATTTTTGGTGTTAAATTTTCAGGTGTATTTGAATTAAATATTTTCAGTTCTTCGGTTATATCAGTTTTTTGATCGAGCAATTTTTTTACTTCAATAACTTTGTTTGTAAGATTTTTCATTAAATGTGTAGTTGCATATTCTGCAGCAAACTAAAAATAACTTATTAAACTTCTATCGGCTGCGAGGAGTAAATAATTTTAAATATAGAAATCATTAAAGTTCCAAGATTACATACGTTCATTATATTTTGTATAGCTGTTAATTACACGTTATTCTAAATTTATGAGTCAATCAGAACTTGTTTTATAAAATATTTACCCCATGCGACCAAGTATTGTACCTATTATTCTTAAAGACACAATCTTTAGCGTACAATTCAGGACTACTGATTGAAAAAAACAAGATCTAATTGACTCATAAATGTAGTTAAACATGTAATCAACAGCTATAAAATATATAAAAATATTAGGTAAGTATGAAGTTTGAGAAATTTGTAATAACGTCTATATTTATAGTGATTAGATGATGTATTTAGGTTGGTGGATTATTTACCCCGCACAACCGATAACTATGATATATATATATATATACATACTTTAATTAAAATCTAAAATATACGAAAATGTGAAATTAACTGTGTGACCGATAGAATGTACAAATTTATTTGAATTATTTTACTTTTTAGTATGTTGCATATTTTGGTATGTTCAGTTTTTTGTTTAATTACTTAATGCATTTCTTTCTCTTAAAACTGTTACATAATATTATGTAAATATAAAATTAATGACTAAAACTTTAAAATCAAATAAATAATGAAGTTGAGATACTAATAGTTATAATACCTAGATTTTAATTTATATTAATTACAAAATAAAAACTGTTTTAAGTAAGAAAAATAACTTTTAAAACAGTTAACAATTGTAGTAGAAGTCTAATTTACCATAATTTATTTATAATATGCCAGTATAAGTATTTTATACATAAGGTTACACATATGTTGGTACTCTATTAAACTTAAATTTATATTTAGTGCATTTTAGAAATTAAATAAGTATATTATATTTATTTTGCAATAATAAAGTTTATTTATACGTTTTATGCGAATGAGAATATTCTTTAAATAAATAAATTATATTATAACAATAAACACATTAAAACATTACTTTTAATTAATTATAATTATAATTAAAACCTTAATAGACGTATGGCATGTCTTGTATAATATTTTTTTTTTTTTTAAACAAGCTAATACAAAATAATATTGTTATTACTTACTTCACCACCATGTCCATCAAAAATAGCAAATAATGATATACCAGTGTTCATAATATTAGTTTTTATGACATATCTATCTTCCATTTGTGATCGTCGACCTTTGATAGCATATAGAGCAACATTTTTACCATCAAATTTCCAGTTTTTACTAAGTGCATCTTTTTCATCAACCATTAATTGTTGAAAATCATTAAAACCAATGAATGACAGACTTCGATTAATTTTTTTTAAAAATCCATTTGTGCTTTGAAATAAATTACCGGAGAAAAACAGTAAACAAAGTATTAATGCTAAAAAAAATATTACTTCTGGTTTGGTAAAATAAAATTGCATATATTTCCACATGTTGTAAAAAGAGTTAACTTTGTTCTTAGCTGATGTCAGTTTTGATGATAGTAACTTCATGTGTGTCAAATAAACTTGATATATTATTTTGTCTTCAACACTATCATCCATTACAATTGACAAAATATTTGTTGACCATGAATTAAATGATTAATGTTATTTCAAAAAATCCTGTTGAAAATGTTTAGGATTAGAAATTACTTTAATAGGAATGTAAAACAGTATTGCTTATAATATAAGGTACAAGTTTACAACTAAGGTTTGGAAGTTGTAATAGTATTTCCTATACTTATTTATGTATTTTATACTCAATTATTTAACAAAAGTATTTTTATTTCTCAAGATTTGTGAAAAGAAACAAAGCGCCAATTCACTATATGTTATAGTCTACAACAAAACTTTTTAATGACGCCATATTTTTGTTATAGATATGATGATAAACGCCACATATACTTATTATTTTTCCCCTACTATTAATATCAGCTATTTTAAATAGAAAAAATATATTTAATACAGTTGTCAGTTGGATAATTTATTTTGGATTTTTTAATAATTATTCTCTTATTTTCTCTAATTATTATTTATGTTTTTTGTTATATTTTCTTAGTCATCTTATTTGTTATTTTGTGAAAAGTTGAAAAATTTGAATACCTACTGTTTTTGGTAGTGATGTTGTACGCGATCTACCCAAATAGGTGATCTACCGGTTATTCCAAATTTCCGAATTTCCAAATTATCTTGATAATTTACGACTATTTATTTATACGTTTATATGACTTCCCTTTTATAGTTCAATTAATACGATAAGATAAAATATACGATAGCCTGACGTCCAGACACATCGCCGTCACCAACTCACCACAATCGCCGTCTCTACTACGCCGAAACTACTACCCGTTTTCTACTCGTTAGACAATAGTAAATAATATTTCATTTTTTAATATTTCATTATGAGTTCAAGAATCGGACATGTTTATCATAATATTATTTGTGACGAACAAACATGTGCGAATTATTTAAAAAGCAAACAGTTGTTACCTCAAAATGAAGAAAATCATTTAACGTGCAATAAAGTGAGAGAAGGCGTCAGCTGTGGTGGAGATCTTAAAGAAACTACCAGAACAAGTAAAAAGAGAAATTCGGATGGATCATTTAAAAGAACAGTTACATTAAGATTAAGATTAAGTAAGATATAAAGAAAATACGGAAATTAAATACTATTTTTAGTGGATTTGGGTAGATCACGCACTACTTGAAAACAAGTTTGGTAGATCGCGTATGACATCACTACCCTGTTTTTAATATAATATTATGACTGTTTGGACAGTGGACACATGTATTTTTATAGTATAAAAGTGAACCATTTGTATAAAAATAGTAATGGTCTGAATATCTGAAAGGATTATAATTCTAAGGAATATTTTGAACTACATATTTCAACATTTTCTTTCTTAGTAAATTGGCTATTTTTAAGAAATTTTCAAGTTTTTATAGTTTTAAATAAGTGAGTAATGTATAAGTTTATTAAATAATGTCATACCATTAGTAGCATGTAATACACGTGATAAACAATAACAAACCAACAATTTTCTCTAATTTACTTTTTTTAATTAGAAAATTACAATAGCTACATTATTAATATAATCAACAAAAAACAATGAGTAAATAAAATAATAAAAATTGTGTTCATCAGACAAGTTCCTATTTAGTAACTATTATATTATATTTCTATGCTTATTTCTTTGACCACAAAAATGAATAAAAAAGAATCAGTTTTGATAAGCGAATTTGGGTGACCAGTAGGTAAATTTATCTGAGAGCTTTTACACATTTTTTATTTAATCGGTAATTATTGTCGTTGGCTATTGTGATTTGTGAAAAATATATTACCTTCTTCCTAAATACATTTTTTAATGTTAGAATGTGTTTATACTTAAAATAGTATAAAATTTCAATGTCCTTTGTTTATGTTTATCATACAGCAGCGGCCAATTGGCACCACACAAGATAAAAACAAAAAACAATTCCAAAGTAGACAATGAATGATTGTCATGAAATGTATATAATTTGTTATAATTGAAATTTCATACTAACGATACAGGGAACGAATTTAGATATTAATTTCTTGCCTAGACTTTGCTTTATTTATATGTTTGAGCATAATAGTTTGGTCATCTAGAAATAATAATAGTTCTACCTAAATACGCAAAAAAAAAATAATACTTACAAGAATATGTACAAAATTTACAAACAATAATGTTATTATTATGTTTTTTTTAATCTGCCGTTGTTTAATAGAAATATTTAATTGCACATTAATGTATTTAATGATGTTATACAAACATATATTTCAATAATAAATGAATAATAATTGTGATCACAATAATAATAATGATAATGATAATAGACCAGTATCACATTATCGTGGATGACAGTAGATCACAGTACCCGTTGTTCCCCACAATATCGTTTGGATCAAGGTGGATTTATAAATCCACCTTGGTTTGGATCATGATAAAATGTTTTTTATCGGGTTCGGATCACAGATATCTATATAGTATAGATCAAGGTGAATTTATAAATCCACCTTGGTACAGATCATAGAGTAATATTACTCTATGGTATAGATATAGTAGATTAGTATACACTGTGCGTTGGATCATATTGTATCATAATATATGGTATCTACTATCTAGTAGGTATCTGAGTACCAATGATTTATGAACATTATTATAATCTGGTTCAGAGTTAAAGGAGTAAATTATTAAATAGGTATAGTAAAGGACAAATATAATTTAATTAAAAGGTTAGATTTGATTAAAACGCATGTATTGTCTCCGTATTGCACACGTACAACATATCAAATTTTCACTCACCAGTTTCAATAGTGTGCTGTTAGTTTTGATAATATTAGAGTGAATATTGGCCTATTATAAAAATTAAGAGTAAGATATTTATCTTGGGCACGACGTAAACTTTTATTGATATTATTATTTTTAAGAAAATTATGATCTTTTTGAAACTAGGTACATTTTAAAATGATCATAACTTACTTAAAAATAATCTTAATGAAAAAAAAGACAAAAACACTAAGTCTGAAAAGAAAATTCCGGTGAAAATGAAGAAAAAAAGAAAAAAAGAAGAACGTGCAGAAGAACTACCTAAACTCCCAGAAAAAGAGATACTACACGGTTTTTTTGTTGGGAGAAATATAGTTTTAGACAACAAGCAAATATTCTCGATGATATTTTTTTTAAACTCAATAAAATCGAAAGATTTATTATATTTTTTGTAGGTAAGTGTATGATTTAACTCTAAAGTATCATAGTTATAACAAGTTTCTCGTATTCCACCTATGGTGGATTAATATATTCAATTAATACAAAATCCTAACCTAACCTAACCGTACTAATATCGGATGAATAAAAAAAAACCAAATTTAACCACTTTAAATTATCCAGTCTTCTACCCAGAAGTATAAGCTACACACAAACAGTAATTTATATTTATTATATATATATTGACAAAAAATAATAATTCAAATCAACAAACATACCCGATTAACCAATAGCAACCAATATATAATACACTGTTGTGCCACTGTTGTATTTTTTACATCCAGATTTCCTACTTTTCCAGTGGATTTTCCTAGTTTTTTTTTTCATAGCTGACATTAAAAATTTTAATAGAAGGTTCCCAACAAATTTTTCTACTTCTATCAAACAGAAAAAGTTCACCGGAAAGTCACACTATTTATAGCTATGAGATATTTTCGATTTTTATTTATTTTTATTTTTACATTTTAAATTTGATTATTTATATCATATTCTATATGCTAGACTGACATAAGTACACAACGACTCCGCTCACAATCGTTTTTCGTATACAATAATTTTTCATTGAATTCAAATATAACACATCCATTACAACGACATCTTCGACAACTACTGTACAGCAGGGCGTTACCTACTTGTCCACCTTTTTAACAAAAAAACCACATAAATATATACCCAAAAACGTCAAAGTATGCAAAATAAATGCACAGTTATGTATATGAATTGAAATATTCCATAAAATGATAGGCTTAAATTTTTGAAATATACTCATATTTATATATTGTTTATTATGAAAAATAAAGTTTATACCTACTAAAACAGTAAAATATCATATTCAAATGCATTATCAATCATCATTTTGGTATACTTTGATAATATGCTAAATCAATCACATTTTCCTACACAATACAAAATAGTAAAAAAATGACATTTGCAAGCATTTATATAATATGCATTAAGAGGACGTCACATCCGTATGTGTTGTCTCCGTCTTACAACATGGCAAAAAAACTATTTTGCGCGAGACAACTTTTATCTTTCTGTGTTAGTAGTAGTGGCTCCAAAATATCTGAACATATTGGGTAGAAAATTATCTATGCAGCAGCGTGCCTATATTTTAAATAACATAAATACAATAAAAGTAATTTGCTTCTAAACATTTCGTTTTTTTGTTTTTTTTATTTGCTTATAAAAAATGATTGGGTAGTGGTATTTTAAAAAAAAGCACGCTGTTGCACAGATAAAGTTGATTTTGTCTTTAATTGTTATGAAAATTTGGTAGAAAAGTTGTCTGCGCAAAATAGTTTTTGCTATGTTGTAAATTTGTTAGACGGAGACAACACATGCGGGTGTGACGTCCTCTTAAATTCATAAAATACATGCAACTAGCTGATCCCGTCCACTTCGTTGCCTGTTAAATGTACCAACTCTATATGACTCAAACTTAGTTTGATTGGATTAAAAACTTTATGAATTTTAATTAGCGTGTTTGTTTCCCCACCCCAAGAGGTATGAGAAAGTATTTTAAGAATTTTGACTGAGTGAACCTAACCTCCTTATTGCTCCATATTCACGGCCGAAGCTTTAGCCATCCTCATGGCCATTGAGACAATATTACAAGAAGCTCATTCGAATTTCATCATTCTCGGCGATTCATTAAGCACGATAAGAAGCCTGCAGAACCCTTTCAATCCCGGTGATATTGCATCCAAAATTCTGAACAACCTCACCACAGCGTCCGGTCTAGGTAAAAACATAGGTAGTCATCATGTGGATACCTGGTCACAGTGGCGGCGTGAACGGGGTTAATTTGACGCAGTTGCGTCACGAAAAAATGGGTGGTGGGTGGTGGGTGGGTGGGTAGGTGTTAAAAGTTGACGTCTGGAGTTGATTAGAAGTTAAAAACTTATTTTAACATCATCGATTAACAATATAAAATACATTTAAACATTTACATAAGCAATAGTGAACGGGACAATAGATGTTAAAGATGCTATAAAACTACATCGGACGCATCTTTGATCATGTTACGTAGCGTTATGAAACGTTTTTGTTTAAACGTGAGCGATAACAATTTTATCCCCCGGTCACCGCGCGTCTAGGTATTTACAAATTACCACCAAGTTGGGTTTTTCCTGTGTGTTTATTTTTGTCACGTCGCCCGCCTACCCGACGACGTACCTATGCACGAGTGACTGGTGTGATATTATTATAAATTTATCATTATTGAAAATTGAATAAAACGATAATAAGTAATAGCCTAATGCGGACATGCGGTTATTGCGATTTGCGGCTTAGTGTTTGATGTTTGTCAACGAGTTGATTAACTTATGCGTGTGGCGTATCTGTTTCGTATTTTATTGTGCACTGTAGTCTGTAATAACTTAATTATTACCTATTTGATATTACAAAATACCAATATTATGTTGTGCTTCTAAACTTTCACTATGAACTCTGAAATTTGTGAATGTGGGAAAAATCGTGGCAAATTGAATAACACAAATTGGACAAGGCACATTAATTCATGTACGAGTAAAAAGAGAAAAATTATGTCAAACAACAGTAATATTGCCAAGTTTTTTAAAACTACCAAAAGTGTAAAAGGTAAGTTTGAATTATTGTATACACTTATATAGTTATATAATATTTATAATACATATTTTGAGACTTGATGTACAAATACCCGATTTATGTGGGTAGTTAAGTTGCAATTGCCAAATCTAATATATTATAGTTAAAATGCAATTCATTTTTTTGTATAATAAATTTTTTTAATACATATAAAATTCATAGCTCACGTAGCTGGTATGGTATTATGTTATATTTTACCTGTATATAAATTAAATATTTTTTGTGTGTTAGAATATAAAAATTAAAAATGTATGTGCCTACATTTTCTTCAAAACTATTTTAAATTCTCAGTAAAGCAATACATATTTTGGTTTACAATCATATCACATATTTTTTTTTAATTAACTTTTATGCTAAATTGAGTTATTTTAATTTTAAATTTCCAAATATATATAAAGCTTATAAAGTATTGGCTACCATTCCACCTTCATCATCAACCGCGGAACGTACATTTTCTAAAGTATGATTTAAATTTTTAAATGTTATGTTTATAATATAAACAATAAAAAATTGTTAGATTACAAATGCCTTGTTTATTATTTATTAGCTTATAATAAAATATAGTTAATTAAAATTTGTTTTAGGTCAAATTAATAAAAACAAGGTTGCGATCAACTATGGGGCAGATAAGACTTGAAAGTTTAATGCTATTAAGCTGCGAAAAGGATATCCATGTCGACATGAATGTAGTGATCGATTCATAATATGTTCAATCAAGTGAACTTTTACAAAAATCATTATTATTCAAATAAATATAAAGATATAATAAAATATCTGTATGAATAATTATAATATATGTATTATAATTTATATATATATATTATATACACATATTATATACATACCTATATGTATATTGAAAACAATTAAATATTACTGCATCTATTTTTAGTGTCTTATGTTTTTTTTTAAATATTTCGGTGTTGATATAAAACGTGGGTGGGTGGGTATTAAAATCTTTTACTGCGTCATTGAAAAAATAAGTTCACGCCGCCACTGCCTGGTCACTCGGGAATAATAGGTAACGAAGTAGCCGACGAACACGCCTCAACAGCCATCAACAACAAAGATACCGTCTTAATTAATAAAATGTCATATGATGACGCAAAAAAAATCATAAATGAGCGCACAAAATATAAATGGCAAAAAATTAGGAACTTACAAAACACCAAATTAAACGAAATAAAAAGAGACATACATCGTTGGACAAACCCTAACATCAACCGTAAAGAAGATACTGTTCTCAATAGACTCCGTTCTGGTCACACCAGAATGACTCACGGCTTCCTGATGGCAACAGAGGAATCTCCCATATGTCAAACTTGCGGAACCTTGTTAACCGTCAAACATATAATAGCAGACTGTTTAATGTTCAACCAAGAGCGGGCCACACATAAGATATCCTATAACCTAGACTCTTCACTCGGACCCAATCAAGAAAAAAACCTTGATTTAATAAAGTTTATGAAACAAACCAAATTGTTCAATCTTATATAAAAAAAAAAAAAAATGTTTATTATTTAGTATTTAATTAATGTAACAATCCTTATTTGTAACTAATGGCCTTTGTTGTCGACGTTATTTTTTTGAGATCAATAAAAAAAAAAAAAACTTAGTTTAGTTGGTTATTTAATATACGGTGCATTGTGTTCAAAATTTATCTTAACTTTTCTGTTGCCCAATATAAAAATTCTGATACGCAGCAGTACATTATCAGGTAGGCAATCTACCGCAGGTAGATTGTGAACCCCGTGCTGTTTGTACGTAAGTGTATGATTTAACTCTTTAAGTATATCAAAGTTATACCAAGTTAGTCGTTTTTACTTAATTCCACCTACGAAGATCTGATAAGTAGTTCCAGAGTTTAGCCTGTAGAGAGATTTTCATTTAACATTTATATAGTTAGAAGATAATATATAGGTAGTGGTGCTTAAAGATCTGTTTTTTTTTACTTCGGTGTTTTTTAAGTATAACTACCTATAATTATTTGTAAGTAATTAAAAAATTATTAATTAATAAATTTCCTTTTTTTTGCATATATTGTTGTTTTTATTACATATTTTTAGCACATATTTAGCGATATTCAAGGTAATATTATGTAGCGCATATTTATGCAATTTTAAGTGCTATAAAATCCCAACCCTGCTAATAACTAATATCAAGTTTAATAACTAATACATACTAATACTAGTAATAAATAAAGTTTAACAAATTACATTAAATAAAATATAACAAATTTAAGGTATAAGGTAGTTTAATGAAGCGATATAGTCATCAGTCGATAACGAAATGAAACAAATAATAAATACATACGTGAAGTCGTGAAATAGCAATAATGTAATGCGTCGCGTACACGAAATAGAGTGGGGAACCTGACAGCACGACAAAACGAGACGCGACCGCCGTGATAAAAATTTCTTATTAAAAAGTTTTAGTAAAAGTTGAACATTTTATAAATTGATACTTATAGAAAAAAAATTTTGTTAAATTAGAAATTCCTAAAATTTTTCTTTTAAAATCTAAGATTTGAAATTGTATAATACAAGATTTTTCATAAAATTGCATACAAGAATGTTTTTTTTTTTTTAACAAAAAAATATACAATCTATATGTGTATGTGCGATAAGAGGGAAACAAATAAAACATGATTTACATAATTTGGGAAAAGAAGCCACCCACTGATGACACTTTCAACTTTATTTAAATCTTGTGTGATTTAATTATATGAGTAGTTTTAGATTCTGAGCGAAGCGATGAATGTATTGATTTTACAATGATGTGTGTTTTTTTTTTTATTTTTGTGTCTGTCATCACCTTTTAGGACAGTAAAAGTGCTTGGATTTTCTTCAATAGTAACTTTTCTGATAGGAAAGTGAATCTTGTTGGTACTTTGGGGGGTCAAAAGTAAACATTACACAAGAGACGTGAAAAACAAAAGAAAAATTAAGGAAAAACGGGAATTTTTACGCAAAATCTGTTTTCGAGAAAATCGATTTTGGTTTTTGGTGTAACTCTAAAACAAATGACCGTAGGGACATGAAATTTTGACTGAATGTTTATATTAGCATTTTCTATACACCATAAAATTTACAAAATATTTTGACTCTTTTTGAGCTGTTTACGGCCATTGTCAGTTTTAAAGTTTTTTAGTTTTTTTTTCTATAAATATCAATAAAATTTTATCTGTTGAGTAAAAAAGCTTGAAAATTTAATAGAAGGCTCCTAGGTTATTGTTTCAAAGGCAGATGAAAAAAATTAAAAATCCTTAGTCACAGTTTTTATTTATAAGCATTTAAAGTTCAAATTTTGACAAAATACGGAAAAATCACGAAAAATAGCAAATTATTTTGAGTTGAAAATTCATAAAAACTTTTCTTTTTAAATCTAAGATTTGAAAATGTAATATAAGATTACTCATAAGTTTGTCTACCTTTATCAAAAAAAAAATGTCTTGAAGAAACTTAAATTAAATTTTTATGAGCGTCTGAAATTTATATTTTTACAACATTTGATATTTACTCGATTTCTCATGTAACAATTTTCTTATTTTATTGTAATTAAAAAACGAATGACTGTAGATACTTGAAAATTTCACTGAATGTTTATATTAGCATTTTCTATACAGCATAAAATGTTGAAAATATTTTGACTCTTTTTGAGCTGTTTACGGACATTGTCAGTTTTCAATTTTTTTAGTTTTTTTTTCTATAAATATCAATAAATTTTTATTTGTTGGGTAAAAAAGCGTGAAAATTTAATATAAGGCTCCTGATATATCGTTCTAATAGCAGTTGAAAAATATTAAAAATACATATGCACAATTTTATATGTAAGCATTTAAAGTTCAAATTTTGACAACATTTATCAAATTTATAATTTATTAATTATTTTGTAGTTAAAAATGTATAAAATGTTTAACTTTTATGGCTAAGGATTGAAAATTTAATACAAGGCTCCACGTAAATAGGTTAAATATAAATTACTTTATTCACAATAATATCATCAAATATACTTGGTAAAATCATAGGCTGACTGACCGTTTTCGCTCAGAATCGTTTTTCTTATACAATGATATTATATCATTGTATTCAAATTTAACACCATCCATTACGGTGACTCACTTGTAACCTACTGTACAGCAGAGCGACATCCACTTATCCACCTTTTTTTTTAATATATATGTTAAACTAATAAATCTCTGCACCATTTACGTTTGAGCCTTGGGGGACTCTAACTGGGATTGTGAGGGATGATAAGTTCTTGATGAGAGGATTTGAATTGAAAGATAGACAGTTATGAAATTTTTTATAAAAACGTTTAGCTTCGTCATAAATAGTTTTTAAGTTACAATCTATATGTATAAGGTATGGTTTGATATGTATGGGAGGGACGTTAACTAATTTCCTTAAGGTCATATTTTGGAAAGCTTGTATATTATATTCAGTTTAGACTTTTTAGCATTTCCCCATAGCTGCAATCCGTATGTCCAGATGGGCTTTTATAAGGTTTTGTACATGAGGAGTTTGATATTAATATGGATGGTTTTGTTACCAATTAAATTCTTAAGCATATATGCTACGTAGATGTAGTCGATTGTTTAGGGATAGTCTTTTTTCACGTAGATGTTGAGCTCAGGTTAAGCGTTAATCGAGTGTTAGAGATAGGTATTTTACTGAGGGTGATGAAGGGATAGGGTTACCATAAAGTAGTACTTAATTTGGGCAAGGTGCTTGCCTTAGTTACAAGAAAGTTAAATTAAATTTTATAATCGTTTTAAGTATTTTCACAACATTGGATATTCACTCGATTATAATTCACATATAGCGATTTCCTTATTTTGTTGTAATTTAAAAACGAATAACTGTAGATACCTACATAGAAATTCCACTGAATGTTTATATTCTTATTTTTTATACACCATAAAATTAAAAAATACATAGGTATGTTTTTTTTTTATAATCATTTAAAATACAAATTTTGACGTAATTTATTAAATTGAAAATTTACAAATTATTTAGCAGTTAAAAATTTATAAAATGTTCAACTTTTAAAGTTATAAGGATATATAAAAATTTAAAACAAAGTTCCACGTAAATAGGTTAAATATAAATTACTTTATTCACAATAAAATCATCAAATAAATTTTTTTTTCTGTCATTACTGTTTGGGGCAGTAAAACTGCTTCGATTTTCTCCAAGAGTATTTTATTTGATGGGAAAGTAAATCTAGTTGGAGTATTTGGGAGGTCAAAAGCCTTTGTAAGTATTTAAAGTTTAAATTTTGACAAAAAGCGTAAAAACCACGAAAATGTGCAGTTATTTCGAGTTGTACAAGTGCAGGGTGACTGTATAATGGATGGTATTAATTGTTTTAAGTTTCCAATAAAAGTTGAACATTTTATAAATTTTTAACTACAAAATCATTTTTAAATTTTAAATTTGATAAATGTTATCAAATATCGATAAAAATATCTGTAAAAATAAATTGTGACTATGTATTTTTAAAAATTTTCAAGTGCTATTTAAGCAATATATCAGAAACCTTGTATTCAATTTTAACGCTGTTTGGCCCTACAAATAATATTTTATTAAGATTTATAGAAAAAAAATTTAAATTTGAAATTGTCCGTAAACAGCTCAAAAAGAGTCGAAATATTTTCAAAATTGTTTGGTGTATAGAAAATGAAAATATAAACATTCAATAAAATTTTTATGTATTTACAGTTATTCGTTTTTGAATTACAACAAAATAACAAAATCGCTACATGAGAAATCGAGTAAATATCCAATCTTGTAAAAATTTGAATTTTTAACTCAAAAAAAATTGCACATCTTCGTGATTTTTACGCATTTTGTCAACATTTGAAATTTAAATGCATATAAAAAAAATTATGACTAGATTTTTAATTTATTTTATTTTATTAAAAGTACAATGACGCCACCGAGGGGAGGAATTAAATCATTCATAGGCGATAAGCCCATAGCCATCCCAAAGGGAGGGGGGGGGACAAATGGGGCAAGTGCCCTAGGGCGTTTTAAGTATTATGAATTTAGGGGGTGTAATAAAAATGAATAATAAAAAGAAAAATTTGGTGTTTTTATTTCAGGTATTATTTTTCTTTTTTTACTACAATATCAATATCAAGTACCTATCAACATTCAACATTGATTAAATATACAGTTATTAAATATTAAGTATATTTAATAAATGCTATCAAATTGTATATTACTATTAAATATAAAATTAATTAGATAATGTGTTAAATCTTAATGCGACATACCTTCAATAATATATAAATATATATTAATAATATATTCAATATTCATAAAAACAAATAAAAATATTACCTAATACTTATGAGTTATAAGACTACAATAGTAATTTATTTACATGCAATATATTTTAAATATGTATACATATTATTAAAATAATTGAGTAATTTACTTATAAACTAAACTAATTCATATCTTTGGTAGTATTAAATATTTTCTTCACTTGAGGAAATTTTTTTTTCTGGTTTTGGAATCAGCAAATTTAATAAAGGACTTTTATTTTCCAAGTCTAGTTTATTAGTTAGGTACATCTTTTTCTATACCTTTTTAAAATAGCAATATTAGAAAGGTGATCCTGATTCCTGACCCATACTATTCCTCAAATAGTGATTGATTAATTTAAATGTTGAGAATGACCTTTTCACCGTCGCTACTGTCCCATGGAATATAAATTATACATACAGTTATGACATCGCAGTATGGATTACTGAAACTATTTTTAATTATAAACAATCTTAATTGTTGTGTTTAATAATCTTAATTTTTGCCTGGTAAAATATGGAGAAATGTCATCATTATGTTATATTTATAGAATAATATTTCAATAATACATCAAATATCTATACTGACAGTGTAATTTGATTCATACATAAATACCTACATTAAAATGATGTGATTTTGGTATTCGTTATCAAATACGAAAATAGGAAATTATTATAAGTTGGGCTGGGGCCCCTTCAATCTGTGGGCCTCAGTGATCAACAACCTCCACCCCCGGGTAGTTGTGCTACTGTAATTATTATACCCAAAGATATATGTATATTATGTTATAAACTTATAACCAACTCATTATCAATTTTACCCACTTCTTAAAATAAATCAAATTAGAGTAGTTTTACTGAATTCTGTAAATTATATTCACTTATATAATTTACAATGTTGACTGTTGTACACGCAGAAACGCAGAACGTATAATTTATTATAAAATCTACCAATTTATGAAAATAGTTATATATTTCTTTCTGTATCTAATGTACCCAGAATAATAAAATCGGTTCGAAAAAATTATAGAAACAAAATAAATATATTAATTAAGTAATATGATTCCAATAATAATAATAAAAAAATAAGTAGGAACCTTTAATTAATAAGTATTAAACATTCAATTTAAGGGTACGTGGTTAATTATAAGCTAAAAATGTGAAGTCAATATCTTTTTGTGGGAGGGAGAGGGGTGTCAAATATTGTTGCCCTAGGGTGTTATTGGTGGTTAGAGCGGCACTGGGCCATAAGCCCTAAGTATTTGTGCATTATCTGCCATCCAGATTTTCAAGACATTCATATAATCATATAGGAAGAGTTACAAATGATGTAATCAGTAACATTGATGATAAATGTAGTATTACAATTTAGTATTGAGTGGCCAAGTACCACAGTCGCAAAAACTAAAAAATAAAATCGTTAAATGTATAGGTAATTTGCAAATAAACAATAGTCAATAATTAAAATGTCAAGGTCCAATTATCAAGACATACTCCGTTGTTCAAGTACCACTGCTCGACTGCTCACTAGAAATAACAGTAAAAATGCAGGTGTTACTGGGCGGTAGCGTGAATAACGGCGGAGGGTAGGTTCCTACTCCGCAAGCGATTAAGCCCTCCCTCCGAAAGAAAAATCTTTACAATCCTCCTACAGAGGTCAAACGACCTAGAGGACGGTTTATATAAATAAAAACACACCGGACTCGGTCTAGTCGGTCTAGACAAATAACGATTTTTTTACTGTACCCATAGGCCATAACTGCGACGAGTATTTGTCTAAGCGACGTCGGTGTATCTACGCTCGTGCGACAACGCCAGTACCGTACCGTACACTCGTCGATAATAAGTAGGTCAGTAGTAGGTAGACCGTAGTATCTAATATCATATTATATTATTATAGCAGGTTATTGACTGTTATAATATGCACACACAATATGATACAATATGACAATAATATGATACATCAGCAGCAATAGGTAACACAATATATTTTACACTTTTGTAGCGAAAATTAATAGCGTATATTCCTTACACTGCGCGAATTCGCAATACAAAAGGGGGACGACTTTATTTTTTGAACCCGCGGAGCAACAGCCGCGTTTCAAGCGGCATCTGCCGCTCTCGACTCACTCAGCCGCCGCGTCGCGCGCCGTCGCGTTTAAATCGATGATTGTAACAAGTAGGACGGGCACACACACACACACACACACACATACACACACACACACACACACACACACACACACACACACACACACACACACACACACACACATACATACGACTGCGCAACACACATACGCACACATGCGCAGCGCTTCCGCGGAGAGCATGTCCCACTGATATCCGTCGCGGCTTATCAACGGCGGCGTATGGTTGTATACTAAAACCGAGCACTGGATACTGAAACCGAAGTATCAAGTAGTAATTGATCGCGTACGTCTCCGGTAAGTCGTGTTTCGTTCCCGTCGCACCGCACAAACAGCATTAATATTATTATAGTATTAATACGTGATATTCATAATATTATTATCTGTTGCTGTTATTATTATTATTATATTATACATTATATTATACTGCCCATTGATCGGTCGTTTTTAGAACATAGCGATATAGGTATTCCCTTCTGCTCGGTTTTTTCGATTCGACTATTTATTATTAATCAATTTACACATCGATATTACGTCTGTGTATAGTTTTATCTCTGGTGAGTTTTTTTTTAATTTACCAGTAATTATTATTTTAATCCAACATGTTCACGGTTTCCTTGAACCTACTTATAAGAAATAAATAATATTAAAAACTAAAAAGGTCGTTTAAATTTGTTACCCGATGTAGGCGTGTCTGTTATTGTTAGGGGCGGTAGGGTAGTCGTTTGACATCCTACTCCCCATAAATAATCGAGATCAAGTAGATCAACATTTAATATTTTATTCAAATGAATTTTGATTTCCTGTAAGTAAATAAGACGCCATCAACGATAATAAAAAAAACATTAAACGAAATTTTAAATAAGTTCATGCAAATAAAATTAATGTAATTAGGATTGTGTTATTTTGTGCCACACTGCCACTATAAAATATATAGGTACCTACTTATTTTTTTTCTGTCCTCTTGCCAATAACTTTATATGATCATGCCACATGATATAGATGTGCAGTGTACTGCTTGAGATAACCTATTGATTCTTAATTATTGTTGTCTATTATTGCTATTACAGATTGCCGGAGAATAAATACGAAAGTATCATTAAAATTTTCATATTATAAATTTAAAAATTAGTAATAATAGGCAATAGGTATCAGTAAATGATTGCAAATGATTGTATATACATCATGGTTTTATAGAAATTAATAGTGTGTTAACAGTTAACCTATGGTATCCATCATCCACATATTTTAATAATTTTTTTAAGTATGTAACGATTCGCAGTTTACTGACTCGTCATTTATGTCGCACTCGGCGAATTTGCTTAGGTAAACAGAAAACAGGAACGTAGAGTACGAGCATATATATTATTGGCATAGCAGCCAGTCGAGTTTTGAACCGTGAAATAGAGACTATACATCAGTCTACTATAGTCATATTTATAATATTATTAAACGTAATTAATTGATTAACTTTAAGTATATAATAACGTACCTAATAGTTAAATTATAATAATTCAGTATTGTTCAACTCGTACTCCGCTACTCCTGTTATCTTCAATATACTACCCTTAAGAACAGGGTTACTCAGGTGTTAGTGTATTTTATTGGTTATAATATTATAATTATTTTAGTCTTGAATAAAACATTGTATTCGTTGCTATATCGTGTTAATTGTGTTGGTTTATAAACGCAGGTCATAAGTTTCTAGGACCTGTAAAATATAACTCAGAAAACTTTATTTATATCAATTCAACAACCCGGATCTAAGGACCGGTTCGTGTAGTGGGAATAGCCAAATCCTTAACTCCTTAACTGGATAGAGTTAGGTATAAATATCGACAGCCACTGGGTTTGACAGCCGAGGAGGTGTGTTGCAAGTACTTATAATATGTTATCTGGAATACTTGAATCGATTGACAATTTACCCAAATATATATTATATACGTATTATTTGGACTATCTACCTTTATTTTTGCATATTTTTATATAATAATTATTAATTTACTTATAAAATAATATATAATATTGGTATACAAGGTTACACATCTGAAATAAGGTAATAACTAAGGTTCGGATTTGAAGCAAAAGCCTTTTCTTTAATAATAGAGAAATAATTTTTATATAAAAATGTGTGTCATTTAATATGTAAGATTATAAACCTTTTTTTTTTGTTCTTTTTTTTTGCGTTTTTTACTTATAAATACCTTTTCGCCCTTTTCACTTATTAATGACTTTATTGTGTTTAATTTTCAATTGATTTTAATAGATTTATACGTGACATACGTATTAGCGGTATAAATCGATAAGATTTTCTGAAGACTGCATTGTCGTTTGCAGTTAATTATTTTTAATGGATTTTATTATCGACGGTATTAATCGATATTGCTAAATACTTTATCGAGTATTTGGTATGGCCAGTTAATTTAACATTTATAAAAGTTCCCATACTACCTATCTATATATTAAAATATATTCACAATGCGTATATTCTATAGATTCAAAATTGTTTGTCAATTCCGCCCCGATAACGTTGACGTAGAAAGATCATTTTCTATGTACAAAAATAGTTTAAGCCCAAACTGTCAATGTTTTACTGAAGACAGTTTATCTAAGTATATGGTAGTGATTTTTTTTTAATAAACACTAGTTTAATATACAATACACAAACTTTTAAATTGTTTAGTACATTTTTTTGTAATTGCTCTTTTATATAAATAAATGCTTGTTTTTGCCTTTTTTGACATTTTAAATTCTTTTTTATTGTTAATATTGCCTTTTTAATCCGAATCCTAGTAATAACCATAACGTCTAATATTATACATACAACTATGAGTAAAAATATGGGTAGTTAAGGTTATAGGATATTGCAAATTTTTTAATAACACAAAATGTCTAATAATATATATTGGCCTTAATAATAATTGGTGATATGTTGACAAAAGTACTTAAAGTATGCAGTATGTATAGTTTGTTTGCTGTTTCCTTAGTGTCCGTAATTTGCAACATTCATTTTTAATATGAATTTCTGGTTATTGCCATAAAATAAACCATAATTAGTACAAATACTTTAGGAGAGAGGAGTTTGGCCACTTGTTGGAGTATGTTCAAAACATAATGAAGCCATATTGTGGAAAGATTATGGGGATCAGTAAAGTGGCACAAAAAAGTCCATAGAGGGACTGGACAACACCACTTTAATTCATATTTGCATAATTTATGTGACAACAAAATCCCATCAATGAATCTATTTGAATCTATTTTTAGAGATATTAAAAATATTTTCCTCCTTAAAAACATTACTAATTTTAGGTACCTATATTGTTTTGTTTTATTTTTAGGTATTATATTTTATATTATGTAGGTAGGTATTTGAATCATGCAATGTAATAATAGACAATAATAATATATATTAATATTTTATATTATTTTATTAATAAATAAAAATATGTAAAAATAGCGGTAGTCCAAACATTACATAATATGTACAATTATAGCATACATGATAGTCCAGTAAATCCTCGATCGATGTATGTAGTTCATGTAATACATAATTAGTTCTATCTAAATTTATCGACAGTATTCAAAAATTATGATGTGGTATTTAGCTACAGCCAAGTATTAATATTTTAGTTGTGTTTTAACTTTTAAGTATTTTAATATGTTATAGAAGTAGCTAGTAGATAAGTACCTAACTATAAAGTTCTGACAATATTCAAAAATAGCTTCTCAGCTAAGAATTAAAAAATATAAATACAATAAACATTACACCTTAAAGTTGCCGCAAAATTTCGATTTCCCCATCGTTTTCGCACTCAAAAATACCTTTGTTAGCAGAAAAAAAAAAGTTGCCCGGAAAGTAGTATTAAATTTTTTTTTTTAAATGTACTGCTTAAACACAACTTATGAATTGCTTTTGTTAACATAATATGTTAATGAATTTAGAAGGTAGTATTCAAATTATTATTTTTGTACAATAGGTACAACTACCTATAACCTAACCTATGTAATACTACAATAGGCATCTAGTCAAAAGCTTGAATATTAGTTACTTTTGACAGTGTAGCTTCGTTCAATGTAGCTAATGTCTCATCTGGCCTTGGCTGTTTTATGCAAACATAAAACATTTTATTAGTTTATTGATTTTTATTGCTATTAAAATACTTATTTATTCATAAAAGTAAGTGTTTCAAAAATGTTTACAAATAAGATTAAGATTATACAGTAATAAAAATAAAATAATAATTTATGCATGCAAAATATTAACACAAACATAGTGATTCCAAACTTTTTTATTATAATTTATAATTTAAGTTATAAGCTCTGCTGTTTAGCCGGTTTCAAATTAACCTGAAGTAGGTCACTATAATGGATATGTTGAAATATTTTTGTTAGTTTTTCCTTATTATTAATAAAAAGTACTAGTATTTCCTGCAATTGACTTCCCTAAATACCAACTAGTTCCAATTTACTAAAAAAAACCACCATCAAATATGAAGATTAAAGAACATACATCATGAAATTGTAACACGAATACCAATACATTCATCGTAGCATTCTGCAAAATCTAAAATATCAGTAAAATACGATTTGTTTTATTATACAATTCATGCATTTTGAAATTATTAATTGATACATTTTGGTTGATCAATATTAATTAATTCAGTATTTAATAATACACCTACCTAAAATCAATTCTTTTTGAACATTTTTTATACTACCTTTGTTAACAAACTTAACTGAATTATAAATTATTATAAAGACATCAGTGATTATTTTAAGCTAGTAAACTAGGCACTAAGTAGCAATATATGTCATCTAGTATATCATTATCATATAGGTACATAAACATAATTTTCCTCAATCTTGGTGAGAATATAATTTATTTATTATGAATTATCATAATAATGAAGACATCTAATAACATATCTTCCGCTTTAATAACAAGTGTAAATAATCCCCTGATATGTATAATAATTATTCTCAGCACTTCCTGTGCGTGTTAAGCTGTGAAATAGTTGTAAAATGTTATTGTTCACATATTTTAATTTTTTCAGATTAAAATATGGCCAACCAATCGAATCCTGTGAAAAAAGTTCCTATTCATTTACAGGTAATTATAATATGTTACTTTTATTTTATGTACATTGTATGAATATGTCTATGTGATACATATACATGTTTTAATACTTGGTTGTACATATTATAGTTATGAAATTAATTAATTTTCTGAGTAAAAATGTATATTTTTAATAACTACATAGTAATTTCTCACTGGACCATGTTATTTTATGTTAAATAAATTAACACTATATATTGTGTGTGATATAATAAAAGTACCTACTTCATTGTAGCTACTGTAATAATACAATTAATACATTATTATCTTATTCGACCTTCAGTACATACTATTTAATAGAATTAGTATAATATACTAAATAATTTGAATACAAATAGCAAATAATTTTTAATAATTATGTACTTTAATTATATAAATAGTTTAATATAAACATTTTTATAATATTATTTAATAATATGAAAATTGCTATTTTATTATACTTAAATATCTTAAATTTACAACAATTTCACAATTTATAGATTTAAAGAATTTAGTCATTTAGGTACCTATTCAAATAATTAATCTCCAAAATGTTTAGGTATAATTCAATAACAATTGATAAGTATTCAATACAATTACCAAACAAACTAAAAAGTTGAATATTTAAATGTTTGTATTTTGTAATACTTACATAAAAAAATATGTTCTGTCAATTTACACTAATGTTTTTTTATGTTGTTTAGGTTAAGTAACATTTAATGAATTGCATTTTTATGTGTCTGTCAACTTTAGGAACTTTAAAAAAAGAATCAATGTTTAACTTTGAGAGTGGTTTTTGGTATCTAATTTGTATTTATAGTGAGGGGGGCAAAAGTAAAACAATTCCAATACTTTAAAAAAAAAAGTCATTTAAAATTATTGAAAACCTGGAATATTCACTAGTTTTTGACAAATTTGATTTTATTTTTTTTATGTTATTCAAAAATGTGTAATATTCTAAATAGTTTGTCTCTTTTTGAACTATTTATAAACATTTGAAATTATTCGACTATTTTGTTTTTTTTTACATATATTGAAAAAAAATGTAGATTTGTCAAAATGCTTAGAAATTAATTAATTAATTAGTTTAAAAAAAAATTACTTAGAGAAAGTAATTCTAAATTAGTTCTCACTAGAATTAAAAATATAACTTTTAAGAGTTTAAATTTAAAATTTTGACAAAATTGAATATTTAAACAAAAATTAAAAGTGGCTTGACTTTGAATTAATAACATAAAAAAAGAGAATATTAAAAACATATTGTTGGTAGTATATGATGAGGGTTATGTTACGGTTAAGTTAAGGACCTGGATGATTCACTACACACTTAAGTGCTGGAGAATAATGTTAGATTCAAATATTAAAATTATACTATTACCAGATGTTTTGAGTGGTCTCGGGATCATGTATTCTAGAATTTGATAAAATAAAACATATTTATTACTAATTATACTATACAATTTAAATTTTGTGTAAATGTAACGTATATATTATTATGTGTATTACCTGGCTAGCTAGCTCATAGGTCATAGCTACCTATAAATTTTGTTAAAGTAGTATTAAGACACAAAGTAATTCCTCAAAATTTGTGAAACAAAATATTAAAACACACTGATTACCAAAGCGCGTCCGGGACAAGATAAAATATTACTTATAATCTAATATTAGTTGAAGTGATATTTATATCAAAGTACCTACATGCAGTTAAAATTCCCAGGTGGGCGCCCTTGCTAATTATTCCTCGTTAAAAGAAGTCCAGTCGTCGTGCGCAGGATTCGGTGTTGAGAGGTTGTTGCTGAGATGGCTGATGCGTATGCAAAAGGACGACCCGCGGACACGGTTATTCTGATCAGAGAGTGCGAGAGGCGGCTTTACTAAAGATTTTTTGTTAGAATTAGTAGCAGTCTTCGGCGTTAAAGACTTTTATCGGTCATCCTTTTTTCTGGAACCACATTTCCATGCTTTTTCCGTTGCATATGGATCGTCCCTTTTGTCGGCGATAAACCCATAAGCGATTTATCGAATGAGCACGTTTTTTATGTGTGACAATCTGGCCGTTATTTATTAGTCTGTTACATTTAATTAATTAAGTATGCTTGTTACAAAGATGTGTGAGCATAATGCATATTGACATATAACATATTGTAATCACTCATTACCGAGCTCATTACTAAACGTCTGAACGTAAGTTTTGGTATGTTATGCGTTTGTAAGAGTACAACAAAGCAAAAACTGTTTTGCGCTGACAACTTTACTCCCTCCGCATTTATAGTAGAATTACCAAAATTCCACAACACACAGGGAAGAACTTTATCTGTGTTGTTATTTGGATAACATTAATACATTTAAAGTTATCAGTTTGACAGCATTAAGTTTTTTCATTTAATTGTTAAAAATTATTGGTTAATGCTATCAAAAAAATTAAAAATCTTCAACATATATAAAATTCTTTGCTATACGTTGTGAAATTTTGGTAATTCTACTACAAATACAGAGGCCAGAGGGAGTTAAGTTGTCCCACGCAAAACAGTTTTTATTATGTTTTACATTCGGAAAATGGAGACAATACAAATGCGGGTGTGACGTCCTCCTCTTAAGAGAACACGGCAATTTGTTGTCTCCGTCTTACAAGTGCGTACAATTATCAAATTTACGCTAAGCAGATCACGTTTGGCATTCTTAGTTTAAAAACTAGAGTGAATATTAAATAAGTTTAAAATTATTAAAGTCTATGAAAAGAACATTATTTGAGTTTGTAAATGGGATTTTTTTTACTATAGTTGAATTTTTTAGCAAATTTTGTGTGTATAGTAAAGTGTAAATTAAAATTGCTTATAACTCACTTAACTATATTATCGTAAAAACCCTTAATACAAAGACAGATAATGTTCTTACAAACAAGTTTAATAATAGATTGATTCGCCCTAATTTTTAAACTAACGAAGCTAAACGTGATCTGCTGAGCGTGAATTTGCTAATTGTATACGCACTTGTAAGACGAAGACAACAAATACCCGTGTACTTACTCTTAATTGTGCAGATATTGGTTAGTAGATACTTAATATTTATGTAATTAACATTCAATTTTGTTTTAGAGCTCGCAAAACCGTATTTTGATCAAAAATGGCAAAATTGTTAATGCAGACAAAATGGTAGACAGCGATGTTTATATTGAAGATGGCGTCATTAAGTATGTATAAGTTTTTCTACCTTAATCAAAATAAAAAAGTTTATTGGAAAGTCACTTACATTTTTTTGGAGTGTGAACAAATTTTTACGAAATTGGATATTCATCAGTAAATTATTTTGTTGTAAATCAAAAACGAATATCCGTAGATACTTTAAGTGGATATGTATCAAATATCTATACGTCATGATACAATTTTCAAAATATTTTGGCTCTTTTTGAGCAATAATTATATAGGCATAAGAAATTTTCGATTTTTTTTAGTTATTTTTCAACTATTGTCGATAAATAATTTTTTTCCATGTTTAAACACTTTTATAGGCGAGCGCACGGGGTATGCAGGGTATGCGCTTGCATACCCTGCGGGCAGACGCATGTTTTAGGAGACAAATAAATAAACTCAGACAACACTGGACTCTCAGTCCATAAGTTCGACTGGTGGTAAATGATATAGTGATATAGATATTATATATGGTTGTATGGATTTGTTTTTAAATTTAATGTGAGCGGTTCTCAATAATTTAAGAAAATATGGGTTTTATTTTTAGTGTAGTTATTTACTATTTAGGCATTTAAAATTTTTTTATAATAAAGATATATTTTAATACATGCACAGACTGCACATAAACAGGCCTAGTATCCACTTACCCACCTTTTTTATTTTGTATATTTTGTCATAGTTTAAGTATAAAATATATGCCTAAGGCATATTATTACGTATTTTAACTTACTATAAATACAAAAAAATCATGGTTTAAGGTATATTTCATCAAAATGAGTGTACCTATAACTTAAATAAGAGGGTTATAAATTATAATGCTATAGATCACCTATTGCTATTACCGCGTCAAATTATACGTTCCTTATTTTAATTTCATGAAATCAGCGATTTTGTCTTTAACAAAATTGTAAAAATTAAGTAAAAATGGTATGAATTTATATTTTAGAAGTAAAACTAATAAGTAACAGAAATAAAAATTTATTAAAATAAAAAATAAATATAATATAAAATAACGAAAATAAAATTTACATTATTCAATTTTTTTTTAAATTATGAGATCCTATTCGATTTTTTTCACAAATAATATGGAAAGTTTGCAAATTATTGCTATATTCATTGTACCTATATTCTATTATATACGAGTGTATAATTTAGTAAATTCTAACAAAATAAAATGCAGATTTTACTATTTTTTATTGTGACATTGTGTATAAATCCTTGCCCCGGTAATAATAATTTCTTTTATTTGATAGAACCCTTCCACTGTGATCAATCTGTCACTGCATTGACCTACCTATCTAATGTTCAAAGGATATCCGCTATATTTTAAATTGGATACAATCTATTTGACTACTATCCCAAATAATAGCATACATGTGGCCTGGTTCGCCTCAGTCACTAACGTGTTCTGAGGTCAAGCATTGGCCGTTGTCGATAGCTCCCGGATGGGTGACAACCACCCGGGTTTTTAGTGACATCCTCGCCACATATACACGAGTTCCAAACCGTTCCCTTCCCCATACTATAAAAACAGATTAAAAATAACATTCGGGCTATCAAACGAATGACCTTAGATGTCGAAGCCTTAACTCAAAAAAAAAAAGCATACGTAGGTATATGTATAATTAGTAATTACAGTTAAATTACATTTCTTTTTTTTAAGATTTCAACGTCACCTCTAGGATTAGTAAAAATTATTAGATTTTAGATTCTGAGTAGAGCGATAAATGTATTGATTTTACATAATGATGTATTTTTTTTTTAAATTATTTATTTAGTTTTTTTTTTTTGCGGCTGTCATCACCGTTTGTGGTAATTAAACTACTTCGATTTTTTTCAACAGTATTTTGTTCGATGGAAAAGTAAATCTAGTTGTTGCATTCGGTAGGTCAAAATTTAAAATTTCCTCTAGTTTTAAAAAACGCAGGGAAAAACGGGAATTTTTACATAAAATTGGGTTTTTGGTGTAACTCAGAATCGTTTTTCGTATACAATGATATTATATAATTGAATTCAAATTTAATACCATCCTGTATACAGTAACCCACTTGTAACCTACCGTACGGCAGAGCGACATCCACTTATCCACCTTTTTTTATTTTGATTGTGGATTCTGATCTGAAATTGGATCTTTTGTAACATTGGGAAAAGGAAGGAGTAGAGTAAAATATTCGTTGTACCTACTTTTTAAAATAGTCCGAAAGAGCAAAAAAAATAATAACCAAAAAACGAGAATATTTACGCAGTCAGTTTTTGAAAAATATATATAAGTACTTTGTTTTTTATTGTTTTTTATTGCAGGACATTTGCACCAAATATTGAAATATTTATATTAGAATTTTCTAGCTATGATATATTTTTAAATATTTTAGATGTTGTGAGCTGTTTATAGTTTTATACATTATAATATTACACTATACGTTTATTAAATATAGTGTTTATGAGTAAAAATCACGACAGTTTGATATAATGTTCCTCATAAAGTTATTCTTACAACAATTTAAATTTATCAAATATTTATACGGTCACAATTGTTTTTTATTAAAATTTTAAATTTTAACAACATTCAACAAATTTACGACATTTTAAGATTATTTTAATTTTTTAAATATTTTTATCACAAGATTCCTCATAATTTATTGTTATTACTAGAATAAAACAAAATAAGTAACGATTTTTCACTTCATGCTTTTCTGTAATAGATTGATTAAAAGGAATAAAATGACCTAAAAATCTGAATCAATTATTTATTTGATTGAGTATAAACTAGTTTAATGGATGGCAATGACTAGCTCATTACCTATTAATTATATCTATTTCTATAATGTATTTTTTTTTATTTTACGTTCCTATTTAACGTTTACTGATAATAAAACAAAAACTGGTAAAATGGCTAATAAAACGTTTCATGATTTTGAAACGATTTTAAGTAAAATTTAAACAAAAAAAAAATCTAGACCAATACAGATGTGTTGAATCTAATTGATAAATTAAAAAAATATTTTACGTTTTAATGAAAGCGTGTATGCATATCGCGGTCGTCTTATATTAGCGAGATTACGTAGATCGATTTTACTGACACAAAAATCGCATCAGTGAACACAAAATAAAAAAAAATAATAATATGGTTAAAAAACTCTACGGTGTAAATGTTAACGTTTTGATATCTTACGACTGGAATGATTAAAGATAAACTATATAATACATGAAATAAACAGTGTCAAGGAACTCTAAAATATAGCCAAACTATATATATATATATATAAATGTCCCTGGGAAATATTCTTGTACCAAACTTAACTATCTATGTATTCAGAAACTACTCAAAAATATTTTGCAAATTCTTAAAATAATTGTGCTTTACTTCTTATAGGTACCTAATGTTTGTTCATTTTAGTTGAAAATAATATTTTTTTTTTTTTTTTATTATATTAGAATGGTTGGTTGCAATCTAATTATACCGGGAGGTACAAGAGTTATTGATGCAACATCAATGTTGGTTATGCCAGGTAATATTTTAAAGAAATTATTTAAATTTAATTTATATTATCTTGCTATAAATAGCCTCTATGTATTAATATTTGTATATAACTTTAGTATATGATTTACCATTGCTTTTGGACTTTGGTGTTAAAGTATTAAATTGCGATCTTATAAATATCAAAAAATATTAAGAGCTTTAAATTAGGTATTCAGTTTGGGAATATGTTTGTTAATTGAATATAGATATCATTAAGTACATAGTTATTAACGTCTGTATACTATCTTTATAAAGTTAAACAATCCCAATAAATATGTATATATAAGTGACTAGAAGACTAATATTATAACGTGTATAATGTGTAGATATTATATATTAATTTTTAATATAATTCATAAATATTGTTAGTAGGTACTACCATAATAGATAATGTATTAATGCTTGTATAATATTATTAAAGTCATCTCATTATTATTGATGGACTTAGCGCGTGGACTAGACATTAAGAGATCAAGTCTTATGGTTAGATAATTATTATTTATTGGACATTTTTGACTATACATCATTACAATTATCCAAATAATATTCATGATATAAATAAAACTCGTTATCTTATTATGATTTTCCTTGTCAATACTTGATAAACAAATTTCAATATTTTTAGTAAATCTATAAGGTATACCTAGTACAAATATTATTAAGTTTATATTATAAATAATTTATAAGAGGGCTTGTGACTTCATGCCCTTAAAAATCTTAAAATATACATTTATTTATGCTCTAAAATATCTCTAAATATACTATTAAAATATACAGCGTCACTTAAATATGCCTTAAAAACCGAAACATTTTGACTACTCTTAATATCAGAAAAATATTTTTTTTATGAATATCGTACCTAATAATATTATTAATTTATTTTGTAAAAAATATACGTATATGTACGTTGTTAAAAATTAAATTAATTTATTAAATCTATGTAAATTTATATTTATATTTTCAGACATCAGATATTTTTAAGCAACTATAAATGGTCCCACACATGAGTAAGACATGACCCACACTAATTTCTTTGAAGATTCTTTTAGGTACTTACATTCAATTTTTTTTACCAATTTAAAGATATTTTCAATTCTTAAAAATATGCATACAAAAAATATCCATTGAATCCGGGTATTAAGAAATAGATTTCTATATCACTAAGCTTTGTTTTGAATGAATATTAGAAAACATGCAAACTCTTATAAGTCCTTAGCCCTAGTTATTAATATATCAATTGATCCCTAAAATAAAAATAACTCGTATTGTTTTGAAAAAAAAAAATAAAAATAAAGTAACATTTTGAAAATTTTATTTAAATAACCCTTAAAAAATGTGTTTAATTGAGCAATCTTTGTAACAATCTTGATTCTTGAATCTTTCAAAATTAAATATATGCTTGGACCTATTTAAATAAGTTATAATATTATAATATTAAATCTCAGATTCTGAGTGGAATTATAAATATAGATATTTTATTAGAAATAATAATTATTAAATTTTTGTATCTCATCATGTTTCGAAACAGAAAAAATGCTTCAATCTTCAACTTTAAGGTGGTCTCTGGTAGCAACATTGAATTTAGTTGGTATTTTATAGGGGGTTTAAAGTTATTTTCTGATTTTGTTTGTAAGTCAAAACATTGATCAAATTGATCAAAGTCATGAAACTATTAATTTTAATACATAAGGCTTTGAAAATGTAATACATGATTCCCTTATGGTTATGTCAAGCCACATTCCTTTTTATTTGTTTTACTTTGCTAGTTTAAAATAAAAATATTGATGTGATTGAATATTTGTATATAATGTAATGGCTATACTTTGTAAAAGCTATTTTGTTGTTATTCAAAAAATATTATTTGTAGAAACTTGGAACTTTTCAACATTAAGTAAATTATTATTTCTTTATATAATGAAATTCAAAATATTTAAATTAATTTTAATTTCAATTCATATATAATTAAAAAGAATAATATAATTGTAATTATATGATAAATGTGATGTTTTTGGCCAAAATTAGTTCAACCTACTGTTTTATTTATAGAAAAATAAACTACTAATAGTTATATAAATAAATTTTAAAATATCCTTACTCCTTAGAATCAAAGGCTGCCTTGGTATCTATTTACATTCAGAATTGCTTTTCATGTATAATAATTTAACTTAGAATTAAAATTTAACACATTCACATTGACTCAATAACGAGGTAACGGGGTGTACTCAAAACCTACTATACAATATAGTGATTTTCCTATATTAGTGTAATTACTAATAACTAATTTTTAATTTAAAAAATAAATATAACTATAGTACAAAGTATAATAATATCTAGCTAGTTTTTCAATAATACTGATGGGACATGCCTTGCACGTTTAAAAATAATAGTTATAAGATATTAATTCTGCTTATAGCTTCAAATTAAATGTTTTACATTACCAATGACAAAGAATTATCTTATTACAGCAATGTTTATATACTGTGTAAATTATTTTGACGTCATCACCACCTCTCGGAGCGCCAAGCACAACTTCTCTGCTGGGTAAAATACAATATCGAGACGTGCATTAATTGTTTGAAATGATATCCAGACAAGTTGAGGTATAAGATTTGTTCCAAATGAACATGAATAAATTAACAGACCTAATAGATGGCAGGATGAAACACATATTATTATACTAAAACCATATTTTAAATATAATATATTAAAGATGTATACTATAAAAGTATTAAATTGATATGATTTATACAAGATATTTTTGATAAATTCTCATATGGAATATTAATTAAATATATCTTAAAAAAAACCGTTTGTATTATAAATACAATACTACAATTTCACTTGCTTGACTTATTACTAGGTAAATAAGAATTGGGTCATTCACCATACAACCTCACTGTGTAATATTTTAAATGTCAAAAATATTTACACATATTTTAAATACCCAAAAGATTTAAAAAGATCACTTATATTTTTAATAAATTGTTTTAAGTTTTGTTACTTAGCTTATATTTTACATTTATTATATTTTAGGTTAACCCTTAAAAGATAATTAGTCACAAACATTTCATTTTTTGGTATACCTTTAAAAACAATACCTATATAAAAATAAATTCATAGAAACATCTACTATATCAATTTTTACATGTATTGAAATAAAAGTTAAAGAAAAATATCAAACATTTGAATATTTTATTTAGTTTTTTCTATATTCAAATGTTTATAACCAGGTTTTAAATAATATTTTTATAAAACATATATAATCTTCCAATTGAATAAAATAAAATGATAATGGAAGCATTATAATATGAAAACTATAGACAAATTTATAATTAACGATTCTTTTTGATATTGCTGTTGGTTTTCATAATACACAACCAAAGCACAATATGTATTAAATACATAATTGTCTGATTTGCTGCGTTTTAATTTTAATGCAATTTTATAGTCTTATTTACTTTTGTCACAGTACACTGATGTAAATTAGTAAGTGTAAGTAGTGTAACAATCATCTTTTGTATTTAATCGGTAGCTATGATTAGATATGAAAAATACTTTATTTTTGTCCAAACATTCTAACAGTACATTATACATTTATAATACATTTTAAGTAAGTACAATGTATTTTAGTTTTTTTTTTATGTAGGTCATTACTTTAATAATTATTGTTATTTGTAAAACAAAAAATGTATATCAATTGCACAAAATTACAGGTGGTATAGATCCCCACACGCATTTGGAATTAGAATTTATGGGAGCAGTATCTGTGGATGATTTTTATCAAGGAACTAAAGCTGCAATAGCTGGTGGAACAACAATGATAAGTACGGTTTATTTTAATTTATATAAAATAAAGTAATTTAAATAACCATTATGTTTGTTATAGTTGATTTTGTGTTACCAAGTAAGGGCGAGTCTTTATTAGATGCTTATCATAAGTGGAGAACACGTGCAACAAATAAAGTCTGTTGTGACTATGCTTTACATATAGGTGTTACTTCATGGTCAGATGAGGTATGTTATTAACCGGAATTTAAAAAAATAAAACAAAATTACAAGTTAAATTTTTTTGTTGTTGTGTATTCAATAATACAATCTAAAATGTTAAACTTATAATTAATTGTATTAGGTATATATAACTATATATTTTATTATCAAATGTAAATTATAATATTCAGGTGAAAAGAGAAATGGAAGAACTTTGTAAATTGCATGGAGTAAACTCTTTTAAGATGTTTATGGCATATAAAGGAGTTTTTATGGTGACTGATTCTGAATTATACAACAGTTTTGAAGCATGTAAAGAGCTTGGTGCAATTCCAATGGTACATGCTGAAAATGGAGACATAGTGTTTGAAGTATGCAGTATATACAGCTATAAAATATGTATGATCAATTTTAAACTTATTTCTGTTTAAGAATACAAAACGGTTGTTAAAGTCTGGTATTAATGGACCTGATGGACATGCATTATCTCGACCTGAAGAAGTTGAAGCAGAAGCCGTTAATAGAGCTTGTACACTAGCAAATCAGGTATAATTTTTACTAGGTAAAAAATAATCATGCAGTGTTTAGATAGATTCCCACCCATTTTTTTCTTTTGCACCCTCTAGTACCTATTAATATTTTGCAAGATTATACCCCTCATTACAACTTTTAAACTTTTAAAAAACAACAATAATGTAAAAATATATATATTTCAATAATTTATATTAAGACACGAAAAAGAATAATTAATATTAAGCAACTACCAACAAACAATTCAAAATAAATAAAATATATAGTTATATAGTATAAATAAAAATCTTTCCCATACAATAATCACAGTTTGATATATATATATATTATATTATATTTATGTCTTAAACATTATTTACTCAAAATAATTTTGTGCTTTACATTTTTAAATAACAGTTATAAGCTGCTACAAACTGTTGGATTCTGAGGGGGGCCAAAATAAAATATAACTTAATTAATATTCATTTAAGTTCATGAATAATAAATAATGCTATTATGTTTGAAAATTGTTAAAAATTAATAAAACTATATGATATTGATATATATTTGAATATCATAGAGTATCTAGACACAGCGAAATAGCTATCACTGTAATGTTAAGGTAGAACGTGTTTTACACTTGTGCCTATAATATTACATCATACTGTTTTATATTTGATATTTATACTTAATAATTTATTATTTTGTGATCTAACTATCTAGAGTAAAATTGGTTGAATCAACATATGTTTAAAAACTAATAAATTCTAAATTTTTTTTAGTTTCATTCAATTATATACTTCTATTTGAAAACAAAAAATGAACTATTTTATAAAAAAATGTTAGGAGACTCATCACTACATTTAATTAATTTATGAATTTGTTTTGATATTTTAATAATATATATATTTAGGTAGGATCACCGCTGTATGTTGTACATGTTATGAGTAAGGCAGCTGCTGAAGTTTTAGCAAAACATCGTGCAAAACAAATCAAACAAAATGGGAATACTAAAATTTATGGTGAGACATTAGCTGCCGCCGTTGGAACACATTGGGATGAAAATAAATTAACATGTTGGCATGATGCTGCAGCTCATGTCTTAAGTCCGCCATTAAGAGCTGACCCTGACACTCCAAATTTTTTATTAAACATGTTAGCCAGGTAATTTGACCTTATTGAAATTTGATTGTACTAAATTTTTTTTTGTACCATACTTTGTATTAAATTTAAGTATATTTTAATATTCTAGTGATAAATTACAAACAACAGGAAGTGATAATGCAACATTTAACAAAGATCAAAAATCCATGGGTAAAGGGGATTTTACTAAAATACCTAATGGTGTTAATGGAGTAGAGGATCGTATGTCTGTTATTTGGGAAAAGGGTGTAGTTTCAGAACTTTTCGACCCATGTCGTTTTGTTGCAATTACCAGTGCAAATGCGGCAAAAATTTTTAATATTTTTCCAAGAAAAGTAAGTTTTATTTATTATGGCATACTGTATGTTTAGTTATTTGTTCCATTGATGAAATAAATCGATTTTACATTAATATTATTAATTTAATTTAAACATTAAATTTGTGGGTAGAACCTCTCCTAATGTTTTTAATTATATATTCTATACTTGATTAATATCAGCACTGATTATATATAATTGCATATATTAGATTTCACAATAAAAATTTAAAATAATATTTAAAAATTCAGAAAAACTAATACAAATTTTTAATATTGAATTAATTTTGATAAAATATTACAATTTTATCATATTATATTTAGATATGAATATAATATCTAATATGGTAGGTTTGTTTCATAGGTAAAATAATATTTTATGTAACTTAAATTCTATTGAATTGATGGTTTACTATCCTAAATTATATAATTATTTTTTTTATACAAAATCACTGATATAAATTTTTTTTTTTTGTAAGTATATATTAATAATATGAACCTGTATTAATAATTGTTAGGGTTGCATTGATGTTGGGTCAGATGCTGATATAGTTGTATGGAACCCAAAAGGAAAACGCATTATTTCTGCAAAAACTCACCACCAAGCGGTTGATTATAATATTTTTGAAGTAAATATATTGTCATATATCAATACTATAAACTTATACCAATTTAAAAACATAAATAAAATATATTTAACACAATAATCAATTTATTTAACTAAATTTTAAATTTTTTAATTTAGGGAATGGAATGTCATGGTATTCCTGAGTATGTATTAGTTGGTGGTCGTGTTTGTGTTGATGAAGGACAATTAAAAGTTGTTCAAGGTCATGGAAAATATGTTCCCACGCCTACACATTCAGAATTTGTGTACAACAATGAAAAAGTATATACTTTTTTTTAAATATATATTTATTATTTAACAAATTTTTGTAATTTTAGTTAGCGTACCCATTTACTCATTTCATCAAATAAATCAAGTTTTTCTCCCAGTTCTATAATTTTTAACAGCATAATATTATTTAATTTATTTGTTCATGTATAAACAATATTACTTTCAAGTTAAAATTTTAAAAATATATTTATTTTACCCTAATATAGTTTTAAATGACAAAAATAATTCATAGATCAAAACTTTACAAAATTATTAAGAAAATAGTTTTTTATTTGAATTTGAATTTTTAAAATTAAATATCTAATTCATCATTGGGGTTCAGTTAATTTAATTTTACCACTTTCAATTGACAAATTATTTAATTGTAGAATACAATAAACTCTCGGTAATCCAGCAGATATCAGAGCAGAGGACTGCTACATTAACAAAAACACCGAATTATTGGAGGTTCATACGATATCACATTTTTACTTATTATTGCAAAACCTAAATACCTGTGACAGACATTTTTAAATGTTTTACCTTTGAAATTTTAAAAAAGTAAATAAATAAATAAACAAATACCTTACTTACCTACTTTTAGTTTCTTTAAACTTTCTATAAATACAATAGTATTTGATTTTAATGACAAAAATATTTTAATTTATAGTAATGTATCAATTATAATCTTTTATTTCAACACTCATCTATTTTTCTTTTAAATATGCAGGTATCTGAAATAGAAGTTATTGATGAAAGCAAAGAAATAAAGGCATTGAAATTGCAAATTTCTCCACCATCGAGTGTCACTAGTGATGTGTCTACCTGTACAAAATCTCCTATGATTCATACAGGGAAAGGAATGCGTATGGAAGGACAGCGAGATCTCCAAAGCTCAACGTTTTCAATCAGTTGTAAGTAAAAATATCAATAAAAAGTTCATTTATCTTAAACAAATAATAAGTGGATAATGAGAGAAATATTGCTTTCAGCCGAGTTTAATGATCCTGTTAAGAAGTCGAGTATCCGTGTAAGAAATCCCCCTGGTGGCCAGTCTTTAGGTTTTTGGTAATAAGCTTAAATTATTCAATTATATTCTTCTCCTAGTCCAACATTTAGAAAATTGTTTTGAACATTATGTTATCTTTAAGATTAATCACTAGATTTTGTTTATACTGCTTAAATTACAACTCACGAATAATACAATATTCGAAAAGAAGTCATGTTTATTTTATCACAATTTTTAGTTTAATTGTACATTTTATTTATAACAATCTTTTTATTGACTGCATAGAAACTTTTTTAAACTATTGATATGCAATTAATTATAATTTATAACAATCTATATAAGTTAAAATTGAGTGTTACTTTAGCTATGAATTTTAAATTATTAATAATGTGTTGTGTTTTGCTTGTTATCAGTATAATATGCATTTTATATGACTTACATACATTTATTATAATTATACTCAATTGATTTAGAAATAACATTTGTTTTTACTTTTTATTATATTATCTTCAAGTTACAACTGTAGTATCCTGTATGACAACATTAAACATATTTTTAAAAAATTCATTAAAAATTTTTGAATATTTTTGACTAACAATTTTATTGTCGAGTTTATATAATAATAATATTTTTAAGGTGAGGCTCAGGAAGTTGTAATAAATTATACTTAGTAGTAACTGCCGGATAGCCAAAATATATAGGTTATTGGTGAGCTGCTAGAAAACCCACAAGAAACTTAGGTATTGGAAAACATAGAAATTATTAAACATTATTCAATAATACAAATTTGATGGTGCAAGAAGTACACTAATACGGTTTAGTTACTGTGATAAGATTATAAGAAAATAAATATACCAACACATTACACATATTCTGGTAGTCATAACCATAGATAATATAAGAATGGATAGGACCACGCCAATGCACTTTCCTATATCGATCGTGTTAAATAATGATCCTTTAGTGTCGCCTATCAGTGTGATTGTCCGTCGAAGCGCTAGTTGTGCGTTCGCCCTAGTAACGCTGGATATATTATATAATTACGAGTTACGACTTACGACGGCTATGTTGTGTATTGTCCAATGACGAATATTATTTCTTATTGACTTCTGGAATATATTGATATTGATGACATATTATATAGTAATATAGTATTTAGATCATAGACTAGTCACTATAAAATAGTATTATAAAATATTATAAAATATAAATACATAGTTAATCAAATTTTTTTTACAGTTACTGATGATTTAACACAGGAATTTCTAATCAGTATTAGATCCAATATCTACTATATTTTATTGGAAATAGCAATTGGCAGTGGTTATGTATTCATAAGTGATTAGCTTTCACGTAAAGATAATCGCTTATATAATATATAATATATGAGATAATTTTATAGTTTCAGCTTTTTGATATTTTATTTTTGCATGTAGCAAACAATTTACATAATATTGAAACCCTATTTTTATATATTATATATTTTCCTTACTATAAGTTTAAATATTCAGAATTGGCACTTGCTATTGGCTTATATGATCCAAAATTTAAAATAATGAATGTTTATTTTAACTTCTACTCAAGTACTTATGGAAGTGGGAAGTTAACTGATAGTTAAAATCTTGAATTTTTTTATTTTATATTAATATTTATGCAAGCAAGTTTTACGCTACAGTAAATGTGCAGTTTGTCGTTCAGCAACAATACAGTCTAATGTTTCATTTGAACCAGTTGCTCGTCTTACAAACATGAAATCTAGAGGATTTTTATTACGCCCAAACAAATATTTTTTTAATTTTATTTGTAAAATAGAAAATTTATTTTGTAAATATTGTATGATGGCTCATGGCCGATGTGTGTGAATTAATCTTAGCAGATTTGTTGGAGAATAATACTTTATATTTCCCTTGCTTTGAACACAGCGAACAAATAATTGCATTTAGTATTAGATATTATATTAATATGAGGATGAGACAGTTTTCTTACAAGCACAACTCGGATGTAAAGAAAGATAATATGACTAAAAAAAAAGTAGCAAAATTTACAAAAACTTAGCAATGTACCATGTTATGATTTTAATGTTGAGTTTATTTTTTTTTTTGTTAAATAATGTGTATATTATATTTAATTTGATCAAAAAAGTTAATTTTTTATTATTTGTTTTAATATTTTTCTTTTTAATCTCAAGGCTCTAACAAAATTAATACTATTTATTGTATACAAACCTAATAGTAATAACTAATAAATTATAATTGACAATATGCCTATAACAATTAATATTAAGTAATCATAGAATTTTTCAGACTTGGGTAAAATACTTTTTAAAAGTATTTCAAGTACCTGCATATTCCAAATAATTAAAAATAAGTATTCAAAATAATATGTATTTGAATACTTTATGATAATAATATTCCTAAGTATTCTAAATATTTTTCGAATACTTTTTTTAGTAGATTTAGATCTCAATAGCAAAAATATTATTTTTTTAATTCTGTGTTTAAAAATGAACATTATTATAATCTTGATAATACACACCTATATGGCTAACTATTAGTTATAAATTATATTCAAATTAGTATAATTAATAAGTAATAATTAGTAATGTATAATAGTATACATATACAAGAAAAAAGTATTCGGAATACTTAAAAATATACCGGAACACTACACTACCCAAGTCTGCTATTCTGCTAACAAAATGCACGTTAATTGGTGTATTTCGTAAATTCGTAATAATTCAAATATGAATTAACAGGGCGAACCGACTACTAGCGCTTGGTGGCGATTCTGTTTGATAACGTGACAGTAAGAATTCACTTTTCTTATCCAGTGGCCAGTCCTTATTATTATATGTTCATGGATAGGACATAAGAACTTATCACGTGAAACTTTAGTGATACTATTTTTAAGGTTATATGGGGCAAATATTGATATGATAATTGATAAATAATAATTAATATTTTTAATATTTTAAATATTTAACAAAGTTTAGAGTAATTTTCCAGGCACAAGTGGCACAACAATCAAAATACAAACTGACAAATATCTAAATATAACTGACTATCATGTTATTCATTATTATTTAATAAAATAGTTTTGCACATAACCTTAAAAACCCCCATATCGTCTTTCTCTCTTTACGTTCTCTCTCCCCCAAAAAAGCACACAGCCCCATATGGAACTGGTCCTATCCATTCTTATATTATTATCTATGGTCATAACCCATAGAATATTATACTCGACAACGCAAGTTTTATTTCAAGTAATAATTATCAACATTTCTAACCAACCACCGACTTTCCCTCGATTTTTAAGTGTGTCACATTTCTGCACGCCACTGCTGTTAACCCATGTACACAAATTAAATTAAAATGGCCAATGCGGATAACAATATTAGGTAGTATTGTTAAGAATTAATACTCTTATATAATTTACATGAGAAATACAAAATATTATGAGCTCTGAATTACTAGTGCATTTTTTATATTATAATCTAAGAGGATACAGATGATTTGGAAAAAAATTATTTATTTTATACATCCTAAAAGTTAATCAAATATGTATTATGTGTTTGAATTATTATTCTAGGTCTAACAATTAAAAATAAACTGTCATTACCAAAGAATGAAGAATTTAAAAAACAAACGTCTGTGTATGAATGAACACAATATAAAAGTTAAATATTTTTTAGATAATTATTTATGTTAATCATATTATTATACCCACAACATTACATTATTAGGTTACCTATTTGTAATTAATTACATTCCTTATGTCGTATATTATATATTATCAAAAATTGATATATTGAAAAGTCCTCAACCTTGCTGTTTATATGATCAGCATGGATCGATTTTGGATGTTTGGATTCAAATTATCAATATTTAAAAAAAATATTACATTAATTAGGTTGATAGTAAATGGACTATTGTGTTTGGTATTTGAAGTTCTGGTATTATACAGTGAAACCTCCCTTAACAGACACATCTGAATAGAGGGAAAAATTTTGGTAACCGGTATTTAGCGGTTTAACTGTATTATATTATGTTATATAATAGCTGTTGACATACTTATTCCCACTAAACATTCATTTTAATGTCTTATAGTAAAATAAAAATGCATATGCATAACCTTTTCTTTGATTATATTATAGGCCCCACTGAATACGATGGCTTACGATTTCACAATTTAAGTTAAGTATGATTTACTTATTTTTTATATATAGTTATTTTAATTACAATAAACAAAAACATTTTAAAACTAATAAGACTAAAATTATTTAAATCTTTAAATATTTAAGTAGCGTACTACTGATTTAATTTATTCTTGTTATAATATATATTTTTAAGAATCTTAAAAAAGTTATTACTACACGTCTTAAATGACTTAATATCTGATGGTAACATTAAATATATTATAGATGTTTGGACCTATATATTATAAATATATGGATTATGTTAGTTTTCTTTCAATGGTCGACACATTAGTATTAAAATAATTATCTAGTATTATTTCCATGTTCGATTAAAAGAAATTTAATATATCTTTATTTATAAATTTAAAGAACAGAAGCTTTGTAGAATATTTTTTTTTGGTATTATCTTGTTTAGATTAATTTTTAAAATTCTATTTTCAATTTTTGTTATTTGATAAGTTTATAATAATTTCATTAATAACTCCCATTATTATATAAATACCACAATTAATTATAAGGCACTAAGGCAGTATAAATTATAATAAGTTCTGATACACATATTAAATGTAAAATATTACAAACACCTACATGCATTGTCATCATCTTAAAACGCACAACAGCAAATTGTACATTTTTTCCACGTTATGTAGTATCTTATGAGTTAATTTTATTGTTACTTTAAGTTGATTTTTTTTCTAAAAGCCACAGATTTAAAATATAATATTCTCTTTGTAAATATTACAAACTTGACTATTAATTTTAATATATACATTTATTTAAAACTGTGTTGTTAAATTACTAAGTTATTTGTTAGAACATAAAAAAAAGTAGTTATTACATTTTTATGAAAAATTGCCCAGGCTTGCTAACAATGTTCAATTAATTCTAATACTAAACATAACAGAGTTAAATGGAATATTCAGGAGGTAAAATTTTTTATGTTTTGTGTTTGTAAGACAAAGATAATGCATGTGTGTTCAGGGTCCTCTTAAGAGTAGGTTAAGTCGATGTTTGTAATGCATAATGTAGGCAGGTGGGATAAATTCGCAATATTCGTTAACTTTATAATGGATTGTCAATCGAGAAGTGACCATGGCAAATATACAAGAAATAATATCGGTAAAACACTATAATTCACTGTAATAAGTTACAAACAAGGTAGGAAATCCAACACTGGTTGTTCTATTTTTCTCACGTTTTTGAAAATTCTTAATAGTTTAATTCTTGGTTAACTTTGAAACATAATATTAAGTCGCACAAATATTTTATTTTATTATTACAAATTTTATTAATTCCACCACGGACAAGGGATTCTAGACACTAAACGGTCAATAGAACCGTAACATTATAACTTATAAGTAAAGTGTGGTAAGTATCGCATATTTTAATTGTTGATATTTAAACATCCAATATGAAATTTTACATTATTTAGAGTTGCATTTAACTAATAATATCATGAAATATCTTACAAAACTTATAAAAGTACAAATATAATTTGATTTTTTTTCGTAATACAAAAAAAAACATAAATTGGTCTTTTATGTTAATACTAATTTGTTATGTCCAATTGAATTTATTTAAATTGTTGAGGTTGAGGTCCAAATAACCCACCACTTTGTTTATTAGCCATTCTTGATGGAGCAAATCCCAATAGTTTTTGAATATTCTATTATACAAAAAAAATAACCATTAATTAATTGTTTATACAATTATTAATATTACATCGTTTTAAAAAATATTTTTATCTTACTTGACGTATTGACATGGTACACAATATATACAAGAAAATAAATGAACATTCTGTGTAATTATCACCAGGTAGATTTCTATGTGATAAGCCCTGAACCCAAGGAATAGGTGTAAAAGGTAATCTTGCTACAACACGTCCATCAAATCTATGTATATGAAATATAAATTAAATATTTAAAATATTATTTTGGAAATTTACAAATAAAACTCACATGCTGTTGAACATGCTTAATAATGCTGTAAATGCAAAACCAATGGCAAACATGGACTTCATTTTTACCATTGACAAATCACGATTGTTAATTTTAAGTTTTTCCTCAACACGTTCAATTTTTTTCTTCTGTTGTTTGTCTACAGAGTCTCCATGAGCTTCTTTACGTTTTTCAACTGAAATAATAATAATATTTTTTCAATAAAATTATAAAAATGTTTGTAATGTTTTGTAAAAGTATGAAAACTTACGTTTTTTACTAGATTTTTCAATTTCCACTTTTAGTTTTTGATATTTTTCGGTTCGATATACTAATAACCATGTTAATCCTGCAAAAACATATATTTTATATAAGTTTTAATAGTTATGATTTATGAATATAAAAATACTAACAAATTTAAGCTCGTTTAAAGGAAACTAAAAACACCAATGTAATGAATAACAACTTGTAATTATCATACTTCATGCAAATGCTGTACACATAATAGCACTTAAATTAAGATTTATAAAAGCAGAAATAATAATATTCTTTATAAAATTAATTTTTACACATGAATATACGTAATACGTACTGTGTGTCTGTGTACATGAATACATGATATATGATACAAACAATAATTCTCTTAAGAAAATGTCAGCGCACTATTTGTTTTCTCTCTCTGACCCACACGCAACATAGACAAAATGCATTTACGCTGAATCATTTTTTCTGTTTTTAAGTAATCTTAGAGAAAAATCCCCATTTACAAAAAAGATAGAGAATAATGTTTTCATTTTTATAGAAATATAGAAATAATTTTAAGATAATGCGAGTAGTAAAGTAACAAATGTTAATATTATATGTAAAATAGTATGAATAATATATTATTGAACATATTAATAATACTGAATTACTATAAATATAAAATTATATACAATAATAAATATTATAAAAACAAAAAAATTATATTTTACTTAGTTAAGAGCGATTTATGACAACTCACTGGAACTAAACTTTCTTATAGCCGTTTGTATTAAGCTATTAGTAATTTACATTGATTATTTAATATAAAATAAACCGTTAGATGTTGATAAAATCCTAGTTTCAGCTATCTATAACGACTTTAATGAAATCATTTCCAGATAAATGTCCATCAGTTTAACAAATCAGAGGCATGAAAAATAGTTTTATATATAGTTTATTATGTAGTATCAATATTTTCAAAATATTATTTCTATTACAGCCAGTACAGGGTTGGTGTAGCTAAAATAAGTAGGTATTTTATATATAAATATAATTATACCAACATAATATTAAAGTTGTCGTCATTTTATCATACAAAACACAATACATAAAGTATTTATGAACAATATTTGTCATTAATTTAGTTTTATAAATATTACATATGATTATGTATTTTTTACAAACCATGAATTTTTATAACAGTAGGTATCTCAATTTTTCTTTTAAATGTAAACTTTATTAGTTACTTAAATAGTAGTTGCACTACAGAGAATTCAAGTCTATCCTGTATAAAAATAAATAAAATGAATCTTTTAAGTTGTATAATATACTCTAATAATTTTCATTCTATAAGTTTGCAACGTATTTACTTATCAAAAAAATTAATTTTTGAATGGAAATCAAACAAAAGTTCCTGCTTACAGAGAGGTACAATTGTTATATTCTATATTTTATTCTAATGGATTAATGACTACTCTTTTTAAATTACACATGCATTTTATCTACACATAAAAACATTTTTAGATACACAGAGGTTTTTGAAGTAGGGTCATTGGACCCCCCCCCTTCTATCATGCCGTAGTATGCTTTACCGTACGCATTGTATAGATTATTACAGATTGTATATATTGTTGTTTTATAATATAAAAAATAAAAGATACACAGATGAGCAAATTTTTGTAATGAACAAAATAATAAAAACAAACACATGATAACAAAATAATGATGTATATATATATAATGATAGCGTAAGAGTAGACAGTGATAGCCATAAGCCTATAACACGTGTGTAGTTGTTTTCATAATTTCATCTAAATCATTATTTAGCATGCTCTACCATCTACGGTTTTAAATGGTACAATTCGATTTCCCAATCCCCTACCAAGAAAAGTTAGAGTGCGGGACACCATGCATATTTTGATATTTGTTGGTAATGTATATTTGATATCAACACATACACAGCGTCACAGCGACCATTCATTTGAAAGTCTGTCACAAGACACAAACTACACCACACCTACCCTATATCAAACATAATTAAAAAGTGTACAAAAACGTCTAAAATCATATTTATCTGCAAAACAAATGCATCTAGTTTAATTTTAAGACAAAACACAAACGTGATAATAGATATCCCACAGTTGATAAAGCTGAATTTACCTTCTCCTAATAGAGCCGTACAAATTGAAATAAATACGATGAGAAATGTATCGGACCACATTGTTCTGAGTTCTAATGCATTGAGTGTTGAATAGGTGGTAGGTAGGTATTTTCGCGTTAAATGTCGGTTTATCGTTGGCGTTTAGACGATAGCCAATACGGGAATCATCAAAACGCGGTTCCAATTGTCTATACTACAAATTACAAAACGGTAGAAGCCGTTTCTGAATGATTTTCTCTATGAGAATAACGCTCTAATATCACAAATTCACAAACTCAAAATTCTGATGTCGTTATCATCGTGATTACTTGTTATCACGGTCGTCGTGTCGCCGCGTTGTAAGCCATTGATTAAACACGTCATCTATCGGAAACTGTCTGTTCATGCCATGAAATGTTTTGCCGGCCCGTCAAAATCCATATTTTGCGCTCGTCAAAATTGAAAATTGTAATTTGAAAAATTTAATAGGAATTACAACTCTGTCCCTACGATCATTACGATTGTATTTCGCTGACACGACATAATATTTTTAATTAAATAATACTCATTGAATTGATACAAAAATGTAAATTTCCAAATTAATAATTAATATTATAAATACATATAATATAACAAAACAATTATAAAATATTCAAAATGTGTATCGTACGCGGTTCAGGGCCGGTGTTCCGAAGGGAAGTAGGGTATGTGGGGTAGTGACGCCCGGTCATCGTAAAAAGTCGGCATTTCGGCAGCCGGAATTTTTTTGATAAAATTGACAAACTATTTGCTTTATTTACAAATTATTAATTTTAATTTTAATTTAAAACTTTTTAAATGTATTATAATTATAAAATTCTCTATTAAAATAAAAATGCAAATTATATTATTAGTAATAACTATAGAGCCCGGATTTCAATGCAAAGTGCATATTTTTTTGGTTGATCATACACAATGCTTTCCAAGTACATAATTCGTTTTATGTAACGAGGGTTTGAAAGCTACAATTTTATTTTTCATTTTTTGACGTTTTTTCGTTTTTAGAGCATTTTAAGTATTATCGAGTCATTTTGTTGGTTTTTAATGCATATTTGTTCAATATAGATATGAAGTTTAGCCTATTCAAAATATTATCTAAAGATAAATTATTTTCTTGATATTTAAGAAGGTTTATCGGGTTTTTCCATACACATTGTCCATTTTTTTTCGATTCAGTTTTTATCTTATTTATTATGATTACTGTGGAGCGTCACCAGCATTCGGTCAAATAACAAATAATCAGTCAGTTCGTGTTACATCATAGCAGCATCATAGCAGACAATATTTCAAATTTTCAGTTTTTTTTTAATAAAATAATAAATTAATAAATAATAATTATATCTCATTTATAAATTACAATTTGTATAAAAAAAATATATGCCATTTTTAAGGGCAGTTTTGTGGTAAAATGAATTTTTGGCTATTTTTTAGAGCAAATTTGTATGGTTTTAAGTGCATTTAAATCCGGGCCCTAGTAATAACAAATGCTTTAATATTTATTAATGAACACCACCTAGCAATTTCTATTATGATTTGTATTTGTATTTATATTTACAAAATAAATATATCATACAACGAATACGTATATCGGTAACATAAATCTATTTTATAGATACTATATAATAGGTATTTTTATTTTTATTCAATTTCGTATTTTGAGAATTATGTAGGTAGTCAGTGGCGTATTTGAGATAATTTTTCAGGGGCGGCAAAATACGAAAATCTCTCAGCTGTTAAAATATAAGGAAATTTGAATACAATTAATTATACATTTTAATTTTTTTTGTTAGGGTTTTAGACACTGGTTCAAACTTGTTCAGTTATAATCCAAAATAAATTCAACACAATAAAAGCACCATATTTATTGCTCAAAAGTTTAAATTTGAATATAATATAGTCTATAGTCATAGGTAGTCAATATAATTATAATATAAAATCTATATTTCTTTTTTTCGTGGCACTGTGGCAGCAAACATATCAATGACCTCATATATTTGAATGTCCCTGTGTGTATGAATATTTAGTAAAGCCAACCCAACTAAGCAATCTTGTCCCATTCTCGACCGCAACCAAGTTTTTAACCTAAGTTAAAAAAGCAAAGGATAACAAAATAATGAAATTATCATACATAAGCAAATTACCAAGTCACTATTTGGACATAAGTGTGAAATTGGTCAGTTATAACACTTATAACAGATGAGAAAATTATATTATGAATTATTAATTCAAATTATACTTAAAAATGATCAGTGATATGTGGTCAATGGTCATATAAGGTATACCTAACATAACTTTGTTATTTTATAGACTTAAAATTTAAAGTAAAATATTGCAATATACATGCAGCAAGAGATGTTAGCATAAAAGCTATGTAGTAAAGCTAGTATAAGTAATGAAACTCATTAATATAAATTATAATAGATGAATAACAGATGAACAGAAATACAGAATTAACTATTAAGACGTATTAACTTTTAGTATAAGTATAAAAAAAATAAACTATTATCACAGAATATTGACTATTGATTTTTATTACAACTTACTATACTTTATTTCTATGATTGACTCAAAACATGGGCCATGGTACCTATTAATGTTAGTTACAAAATTGGGATATCGTATTTGGTGGAAACCACCATTTAAGATACCTAATATAAATCTTATCTTAAATAGTTAAGTCGTGGTGGGAACTGGAAACGCATGTAAGCAAGTATATCCTATAAAGTCATAATACTCATAATAATGGAATTTAATTTATAACTACAGCTTCCACAAAACAGTAAAAAAAAACAAGCCTAGGGGGGGGGGGCAAATGCCCCCCTCAAATACGCCACTGTAGGTAGTAGGACATTTTAATTCTTGATCTTAGGTATGCAATTTATTATACGTTTCATGGTATAATATAGTATATAATTTTAATATGTATATAATATATAATATATTATAATAATATGAAATATATTATATAGCAGGTTTTAGGAAATAATTGGTTTTTTATGGGAATTATAATTTTGTTATTTTTTTTTTAAATATTCTACAAGAAAATAATGGTCCCCACTAAACATAGGTCATATTATTAAATTATATTGATTTATTGATTAATTTGATGGCCACGTTTAAACGGACTAATAAGAATATATTGCAAATATTTAAAAAAAAATATTTTAGATACATACCATTTTAAATGTTTTCAAAACATAACATGAAATATTTTTAAAATGATTAAAAAACATTTCGATGATTATTTTTTTTTGCGACAATAAATGTTTTTAGGATATTTTTAAAACCTAGAATGATGATTAGAAAATTATATGAAAATGTTATTCGTTTTCTAAAAAATATTTTCAAAATGTTTTTAAAATGTAATTTCGCTATGTGGGATTATTATTATCGCCATGAATTTCTTTTGTTTCAGTTATTGTAAAATTTCCCGGTGGTTTGCAATCATGGTTCTTAACTTCTTCAACCACGATATGATGAACAGGATTTCTCCTAATCCACCTAGAAAAATGTAATGTTAATACAAGTAAGTATTTAAGGGTGTCGAACAACATATTTCATACCAATTATTAGGTACTATATATTGAAATGCCTCCTGTATCTGGCCTACAATATAAAATCACACAGTCTCTTGCCAAAAATCCTATATGCCAATATCTCCCCATTCACTAAACCTTAAAATTATATCATCATCTTCCGGCTAAAAAATTACAATATTTTAGAATTATTTTGGTTATAATATTAATATTTAGTATATGTATCTTGTATTTGTACTTATTCTTATAAGTCATAATACAAAATAGAAAAATATTATTTACTATTTCATTTGTCGTCCCAGACTTGACGTACGATAACTTGTTACTTGATGTATAGGAGGAGTAATATTATGCCACTTATTATATTGTACGTATGTGATTCGGTCATTTCGCCTTCCCTTCCATTAATTATTTTCGGAAGATCTATAATAATATAAATAGTAAATTATACTAATGACTGTGAAAAAAATTATTTACTTTTTACTTTTCAAATCAGAGGCATTACCCAAACAGCGTTTTATTTTATTTTAATTAGATTCATCATATAAATATATAATACCTACGTAAAATTAATATCTTATACTTACCAAATATAATCCATGTAAAAGTACCCCGAACATAGGAATTAATAAACTGACAAAGTAGTACTGAAAACAATAACAATTTCCGGTAAGTACAGTGTGCACATTTTATTAATACGTAGATACTATTGTGTATACACTGTACATTTTAGGTAAATATCTTCAATATGGATTAATAATTATTATAATTTATAAGTTTATAACAAAATATTTTCGGATAAGACCATTATGGGTTTTTTGCATACCTTGTTTATAGTAGTCAATTTAATTGGAAATCTTTCCATACACAACATTCCATAACATTTGATAATATTCTATTATTTTGTATTTGTTTCTCTGGTTCCTCATCGTTATTTGTTATTACTGCACAATGTACAGTGTCAGACTGGCACACAAAAGGCCCATGGATCAGTTTTTTAAGGGGCCTTATCATTAAATACAAAATTTACTTGAAATTTTGGTGAATAAAAGCCCACCACCTTTTTTCCTTTAAAAATACATTTATTCAAATTCCTGATATTTTTTGTACTACTGTTAAAGAATGTCCTCTTTGTGGCTATACAAACTTCCATTTTTCAAATGAGAATCTCCTTATTTACTGAAAATTATTTAGCAGATGATGTTTTGTAAACGTAAATGCATCTATAAATTGACATTAATTTTTTTACTTTATTAAGAGAAAAAAAGGATTCCTATTTTAAAAACTGAAGTTTGTATTGTAACAATATCGTCCTTAAATAGTAAATCTTAAGTATTCAAAAATCTTCAAGAGTATTTAGAAATTCTAAAAATCAGAATTTGAATATTTTACGTTCAATTTAAGTAAAAAATAGAGCGAGCTTGCTTAAAAAATCACTCCGTATAATATTAACGCAAAGTCTAACGAGAGGAATCATTCGTTTAGTAAAATAAACTATGAAATTATTGAAATATTTAAAACTGCAAAATAATAAATAATAATTATTAATTAGGTAAACAGAAACGAAATTACGAAAACCAAAATTATATTTATATTATCTATAGAATTTTAACTTTGAAGACAAATCCATAAGCTATACATAATACATATGCATGATATTATTCACGTAAACTTTCAAAAGTAAATGTATAAATGTCAATAAAATTTCATTCGTTGGATCAAAAAGCTTGAAAAATTAATACAAGGCTCCTGATTGTTACTTTATCAGTTGAACAATATTTAAAACACACTGCAGGCACAATTTTCTTTTATAAGCATTTAAAGTTAAATAGTTAATAGGTCTATGGTGGATACATATACTTGAATATTTTAAAGTACATCAAATTAAAATTTAAATGTTTTTGGTGAAAACTAATTCAATCTACAGTTTTACTATAAAAGTATTACTTTAATAACAATACCACAAGGCACAAAATATACTTTAATACTTATATTGTAACTTGCCCACATATTTATTATTATAATAATTTTATAGAATATAATGTGAAATTATATTACAATTAGTTGTCTTTATAGTTTATTTACTTTCTACCTTTACTGTCATTTTAACATATCATATACCGCCTAAACCGGCTATACCTAATTGATAAATAAGATGCTAATTTACGAATATCTAAATATAGCTAATACTTTTTTGTTTTTAGACTAAACTAACAAAATATGTTTTTGATTTACCGCAAAAAGTTATTTTAGGACTCGTCATTATTAATCTGATTATAATTTTTTTTTCTAGTCGGTAAATATGGTATTCGGACTTCGGAGTAGGAAATTTTATATGACCCCCTCCCCCCCTTCAGATTTTTCTGGCACCGGCCACGACGAGTTGGCGATAGAGATATGATTCTGTTTTTGGTATTTTCTTCTATTTATATTTTATACCTAACATTATTGATGTATTTTATCGCTAAACTGGCCGTGGCTTGTGTATACGAGTAATACGAACGATTAGGTACTCGCGTTGTAAATGTGTAATAGCGTTTAAGCGTTAGTTTAAAGCACTTTATATATTTTATTCCAATCGTTCGTTATTTGAAACGTAAATTTGTAATTTTATACTTCACTATTTGTTGTGAGATTATGGTAGGTTACAGGTGCATCGTGTATAATGTATCAGGTATCTTCGAAAAACATCTGAAAAATAAAATGTTTCAAAACAATTGGGAAGAAGAATATTTTGTTATACCAAATAAAAACGGTTCAGCTACTTGTTTAATTTGTCAAGAAAGTATTATAACTTAAAAATATTATATTATTCGGACTAAAGTACAAAACACAAATCATTTGATAATGCTTATAGTCCCGGATCTTTGATGAAACATGAAAAGTTAGCTTTTTTAAAAAACTTATTGCAACAACAACAAAATCGTATGTCAGTGTTGTGGTCGCCTGTGGACAATACAAAACAATACAAAAATGTGCCCACTTGTTACTAACCTGAACATCAACATATCTATGTGAAACTTCATACTCAAATATTAAATATGCAAAGAATAAGTACTGAAATCGGTTTACTGATTCATTTCTTGACAATTTGTTAACTACAAACCCGATGTATCCAAAATAGAGAAAACAATTTCTCAATATCAAAAATCACACTAATTTAAAATAAATATTACATTTTTTATTATAAATTATCAAATGTTATACATATATTGTATTTAAAATTATTTGTTTTTCAAATCCATTTCCCATTCAAATTGACTTGCAGCCTGCGTAATATTTTAAAATATATTATGGGGCCCAATAAAAAAAAAAAGGGTAAGTGGATGTCACTCTGCTGTACAGTAAGTTACAAGTGGGCCACTGTAATGGATATTAGATGGTGTTCAATTTAAATTCAATGATGTAATATTTATAGTATTACGGTTCAGAGCGGGGACGGTATGACAAGCCAGGGATATTTTATATTATTATATTGTTATTATTAATAAAGTATCCGATAAGTCGACTTGATATTATATTTGCATATTGTCATATTTCAATATTTGTAAATAATAATATAATAATATACTTTAGAAGTTTCAAGTACCCACAACTAATATTTTTAAATTACAATAAAATAACTAAAATCGTTGTTCTTTATAGTTATTTAACATGTATAATTTCGTCCAAATTTGAACTTTGAAAAAAAAAAATCTGTGGTTATATATTTTTTAGATTTGTTGGTTACAGAATTATTAAGTACTTACGTGCAACCTTGTTTTAAATTTTTAATCCTATTTAACTACTATATAATTTGTAAATGTCGTCAATATTTGAACTTTAAATGCTTATAAAAAAAATGTGCCAATGTATTTTTAATATTTTTCAATTGCTGTTATAACAGTAGTAAATTGACAAGATTTTTGCCCATATGAATACAATTTTTATCGATATTTATAGAAAAAGAAACCATAAAAAATTTTAATTAAAAATGTGCTTAAACAGCTTAAAATGCAGTTTAGATTCCAAGTGATTTATTGGAATTTTTTTTTCAAACGTGTGTTTTTTCATGCTTAGTTGGATGGTACTTTAAAAAAATGTTAATCAAACTTCATTTGAATAATGCACAATATTTAATCTTTTTCAAACGTATTTTTCTACTATTATTTAAGGTAAAATAAAAATTCAAGCTCTATCTGACCTGCATAAAACTTCTCATCTTTCAGATAAAAAAATTACCAAAATCCGACCTTTTTAACGAGGCGTGAGGGTCAATTTCTCATGTAACGATTTTGCTATTTTGTTGTTATTCAAAAACGAATAACTCTAGATACATGAAAATTTTACTTAATGTTTATATTTTCATTTTCTATACACGATAAAATTTTTACTCTTTTTGAGCTGTTTACGGACATTGTCAGTTTTCAATTTTTTTAGTTTTTTTTCTATAAATATCAATTAAATTTCATTTGTTGGGTAAAAAAGCGTGAAAAATTAATGCAAGGCTCCTGATATATTGTTACAATACCATTTAAAAATATTAAAAATACATACGCACAATTTTTTTTTATAAGTATTTAAGTTTAAATGTTGACAAAATTTATCAAATTTAAAATTTAATAATTATGTTGTAGTCAAAAATGTAAATAATGTTCAACTTTTATAGCTAAGGATTGAAAATTTAAAACAAGGCTTCACGTAAATAGGCAGTGGCGTAATTACGGGGGGCAAGGGGGGCATTTGCCCCCCACAGAAATGTTTGTGAGGGCAAAAATATCATTTTGCCCCTCCAAATAATCAACATTTAAAAAGTATTCTTAACAAGACTGTTAACATATTTTTATAATATTAAAATATTTGTTTCCTCAAATAACTTTATAAAAGTTTATACTTATTTTAGGTTTCTCTTGTTGAATAATATAATGTTGACGTATTGTCAGTATTACTGTTATCGCAATAATCGTATTATTCGTGACTATTATTATCCGTGATTCGTGAACACGTTATTATCTTGAAATCGCGATTGTGATTACAGGAACAACCGAACAGGAGGTTATTTTTTTTGCCCCCTCTAGATTTTTATCCAATTACGCCACTGTAAATAGGTTATGTATAAATTACTTTATTCACAATAATATCATCAAATATACTTGGTAATAATATCATAGGCTGACTGACCGTTTTCGCTTAGAATCGTTTTTCTAATACAATGATATTATATCATTGAATTCAAATTTAACACCACCCATTACAGTGACCCACTTGTAACCTACTGTACAGCAGCGCGACATCCACTTACCCACCTTTTTTTGTTATGTAGGTTTACGTAGGGAAACTTAAGGGGAATCTTGTATTACATTTTGAAAACTTAGATAAAAATAGAAACATTTTTATGAATTTCCAATTCGAAATAATTTGTAAATTTTCGTGATTTTAATGAATTTTGTCAACATTTTAACTTCTGGCATTAGTGGCATTTATAAAAAATTATTATGAATTTACGTTTAACTTCAGTTTTAGTTTTCACTAACAACAAATACAACTTATGAAGAACGTTGTACTACATTTACAAGTTTTTTGAATGAGCATAAAATATTTTGTAGGCAATAATTAAAAAAGAACTATAATAAAACTCAAAATTTTCTTATGGCTATATAAATAGCTGAAAAAAAGTCGCAATATTTCGAACATTTTATGGTGCATATAAATAGTTAATATAAACATTTAGTGAAATTTTTAATGGTTACAACCATAACCAAAATCCATTTCGTCGCAAAAATTACCGTTTTTTCTTAATTTTTTGTTAGTTTTTCAAGACGCTTTTGACTGGGAATTTTCAATTCCATGAAAATTAAATCATTATTTTGACTACTTATCGTGTACACAGATACGTAAAAAATAGTACCTAATTAAAAAAAAATTCATCCGCTTAGTCGCTCAGAATCCAAAAATTAATGACTGTTGAGTATGGGTGTCGGGTGGTGTATATCATAAACTAGTTATAAACTTATACATTTTTATAAAACTTCTTTCGTATTCAACGTCCAAAGTCATGGAACAAACTGTTCATTTAGCCGACGATCGGGCGAACGTGGTACCGTCTGATTACTCTGAATCTGGCCGCCCAGTGGTAAGACCGTGGGATTAATAATATTATCATACCTTGGAATGATAAGTCCTGCTGCTGCTCGCTGTAGCGGACGTTTGGCCGTTCGAACAGTTGGACGTTGGGTTAAAGAGTTGTAACTTACTTTTGATCTCGTTTACACGATTTTTCGATTTTCGTGTGTTTCAATTTTGTGTGTAACATTTTTTTCTCATAAAAAAACCGAAATTCGTGATATCGATTAAGTTGAAATTAATTTTACACCCTTTCCACGGACGACGTAATCGACGTTTTCACGTATACGCGATACCTTCCACAGACAGTGTTGTGTCGCGCCCCATTCGTAATCGTCTGGAAAGTGGAAATCATGTTTTAATGTTCCTTATCATTTTTATTTCATTATCACCTCGCTCCGATTTACTTCACCGTCGTCCATCCGGTCCGGCGATCCATGTTTCGTAAATAATAAAACATTTTTTTTTTTACCCAAATGTGTGACTTTTAAAAGTTTATATTAATAATTACAAATACCAAAAACACCAACCATGTATTCTGTTTGGCGGCAGTATCAATATGTCTATAGAAATACAGTAAGTATATTATGTTTATGATGAGTTGGGTAACAAAATAAAAAAAATGTTTTATGAATATCGGAAAATAAGTTAATGTAAATATGGTTTTCTGTGAAAATTTTTATATTTTATTATTTGTGTTTCTTAATATTATAACTAAACACAATTAATTTTCATATATATAAGTATTAACATGATATTGATATGGTAGTTTATTATACAAATTGTAGGTATTGATTTAAACTTAAGTTAAACTCATGGGCTATAAATCGGCATTTTGTCTTAAAAAAAATCTTCAGGGTCTAAGTTAAGCATCGTAAGTTAAGTATTGAACCTATTTAATTTATTCAATATTATATACTATAATATTTTCTGTTAATATATATTTTGGATGTTCCGTTTATGATATTCTTAAGGGGCTTGATGTTATTTTCTTTCAGAAGCTCGTATTATTTATAAACATTTACTTAAGTTGTAAAATATAATATCCTTTTACAATTAGTTACAAATTGTAACTAATTTTGTTTTTATCAATAATTTAATTAATTTTTTTTTGTTGTAATATTTGCATTATATTAAACTTAATTGGTATTACAGCATTGCTTGAAGTATTATTCAACGTCACCTCCACAAAAACCAAATTTTGTCATGCAACTGATCTATAATATAAGGGATGAGATTTCTAAAAGCAAAGAGATGAAAAAAAATTTGGAACAATTCCGTGCTGAAAAAAAGAAATTGGAAGAATCTGATAACTTAATTAAAGCTAGGTAATATTATTGTTACTGTTCTATTAATATTTTGGTGATTAATTTATAAACATTTTAGACAGAAATTAAACACAATAGAATCAGAAACATTCAAAGTAACTCAACAAGCCAAAAATGTTGTTAATGTTGTTATGACTTCAGTGAAGAAAAAAGTAAACCAAGCTAGTGAATCTGATTTGGCAAAAAAAGCAGGTATAATTAATTTTCTTGGATATAATATATTAAAATTTATTTAAATGTTTGAACTATTGTAAATTAAGGACTATTAAGCGGAAGTATAAGCAAAACAGTACTGGAAAGTGGCACTAAAATTGGCCAGTCTGGTCCTGTCAAGACTTTTTCGAGTACCGCTGAAGCTATTTCAGCACAAATAGAAAGTGATACAACTTCATTAAATTCACATGTAAGTTTTTTTTATTTTTAATATTCGTATTTGTGTAACAATATTGATTTCTCACTTATTTAGGTTTATAAAGCACCAACAACTTTGAGAAAACGGTCAGACTTGAGTCACCAAGGAGCAGTTGTTCCTAATGAAACAGAAACTGGTATTACTGTTCATAAAGATTCAATGTAAATACATTTTACTTAAGTATTTTAATTAGATGGTTATGATTTATAATTAATTAAATTATATTATATTATATCTGAGAACGGCCCATCATTACAATTTGTATGTTATTAGGCAATTTCTAAATTGTGAGGTTATATAAATATGGAACTTTAACCAATATTTAGAATATAATATTTTATATTTCCTGTCAATATTACTATGAAAAGCAAAAGCGTAGATAGTATTCAAGATTTAATGAATTTAGGCCTCCAAATTAACTTGGACTGTATACTTGTATCTATGACCAAAAGTATGTTACTCTAATATTTCAACAGAATTAAATTAAATTGGTACGCAATTTTATAGATATTTAAATAATAAAACAATATTTGTACGTACTTTTTTATTGGTCAAAACGTGTATATTTTGCTTTCAACATTTTAAATGACTAAACTATTTAAATCAACAGTACTAAAAATTCAAACTTGTATTTCATATTTCAATTATTTTACTATAAAGTATAATTTATAATTGATTTTCAAACATTAATCATCAAATACTGTTACTATAAATTATTCCACTTATCTTAACTTAAAATACTAAACCTAAACCTATTAATATTATTAATATCCACATACGTACAGCTTATTGATCTATATTTGTGCGGTCCTCGGTTGCATTTTAATATCTTGATTTGGGATTACAATGATAATTTTACCAAAAATAATATTTTAGGTGCTGCACTAAATTTAAATTGTATTAATATTAATACCCAATCTAAATTACAACTCATCAGTATAATATTTTTCTTCGTACAAATGTTCGGTGTATAATCATTTGACTTAAAAAAATTATATAATGCAAGTTACACATAACATGTTATAAATTTGAATTATATTTTACTATTAAATATAAGTGCACCTTCAAGGTTCCTAAAGGCTAAAAGTGCTAAGCTCTATGTAACTGCTTGCACTGTTTACAGTGGTTATGATTTTTGTGTAAACAAATTTTCAAATACCTTATTGTTTTTGGATGAGTATTTATTTATTTTTTGATGAAAATTGATTAAGTCTATATAGACCTAGTTATGAAATCATAAAAGTCAATTTGTATATAAATATATTTATCTATTTTATGTAAGAAAATATTAAATATACTTACTATACTGCGGTATTACAGTTTTGCGCATGCAGACTGTAGGCATTCCCCGACTTTGTGCCATTTAGTATATGTCAAATACGTGGCGATGTGCGGAATCGAACGTGTTTTCCTCGGGCAACAGTAATACTCTCTCGTGGGCTGCAGTTTAGCTATACATTAACTATATTATGATGTCTCAAGGTCAATAATAATTATTCTCATTAATGAGAAATTTGTTAAATAGAATTACATAAATAAGTGTTATAAATTATAATATAATTATAAAAAAAAAATAAATAAATAAAACAAAATAGAATAATATAATAAATACTTATACATTAATATGGTTCTAAAAAATATTTGTTCTATGGAAATTTCATTGAATTTATGTATTAAAAATAAATGTCTTAATTCTATAATAGTCTATTGAATAAAACCAATAACCCAAACAGTTAGTTATATATTTTAATATTTTAGTTACTATGCATTATGATAAAAACTATAGTAAATTAAAATATAGAATAAATTTATTAAGCCTCAAAGTTTAATATTATAATTAATGAAATGTTTTTTTTGTTTTAGGATTTATGAAAGTTGGAAAAAATTCAAATCTGAAAATGCGTTTATGCAAAAATTATCAGACCTAAAAGAACGCTATGATGACAGTGATCATATTTTAGCACGAGCTACACGTTCAGTAACTGACACTTTATCATCAGTATTTCATAATGCTGAAATGTCAGATGTAGTAACAGAATTGTGTCGTGTTGAACCTGATTTCAGTTTAGTAAACTTTATTCGTCAGTGTGAAACTGATATCATACCAAATGTGCTAGAAGCTATAGCACGGGAAGATCTAATTATTTTGAAAGACTGGTGTTTTGAAGCTCCGTATAGAGTACTATCACATCCTGTTACCGAGCATCGACAAAAAGGTCATCAAACATACTGTAAAGTACTAGATGTACATAATGTGGATGTTGTTACTGGAAAATTAATGGAACATGGTCCTGTATTAATAATATCATTTAGTGCCCAACAAATCATGTATATTAAAGATGTGAATGGGTTAATCATTGAAGGAGATCCTCATACTGTTATCAGAGTGATGTATACTTGGGCAATGTGCAGAGATGTGAATGAGGTAAATCCAAGAGCTGCATGGAAATTATTAGACATAGCAGCAAATTCCAGTGCACAGTTATTGTAAACTGTAATTATAAGTTTTAGATTATTTGTGACAAAATATTCTTACTGTTTAAGTAAATTTCTGTTTAATATTTGATCAATTATTGTTCAAAGTTAACAAAGAACTGTATTATATTAAGGTCATACCTTAATGTGTTATTACTTATTTAGTAAAATTCTAGTTGGTTTTTATTATTTCAACTTAAAATTGAAAGAAATCCTTTACTCCAATTTGTCTTTCAACAGCTATTAATATAGAATTAATCCAGGAAAATTGTATCTACTTATTGTCTCTATCAGAAGACCAACAAGTAAAAGGTCTACAAATCTTAAGTCAATTGTATTGTAATATGCATTCATTAAGTATTCATATACACTAGCTATTAGTTTGATACTAACATGTAGTAATTTTTTCTAAATTTAACTAGAACAAATTTTTTTGAAGTCTGAGCAGTGGAATATGTACTTAATGGTGCATTATAATTTATTTATTTATAGCAACAAAATATGATAATTATTGGTAACCTTTATTGGTAACAACTAATAATATAAAACTTTTATATATTCTTATGTGATTTTTTACTCCAGTTAATCATAATATTTTAGATTCTGAGCGGTATGAAACAATGTATCATATTTACAATGGTTTTTTTTTTCAACATTAAGGGTAGTAAAAATACTCCGATTTTCGAGAACAGCGTCTTTGCTGATAGAAAAGTGAATCTATAGTTGGTACTTTTGAGTGATCAAAATTGAAAATTCCGTAAATATTTGTTAGTAACATTTTCGAAATATTTTGGCTGAGCTAGTATTATAGCCTTGAGAAATTTTTCGAAATTTCGTAAAAAAATTTTAAACTATTCTCGATAAAAACTTCTTCACTTAGTATAAAATCTAGAAAATTTAATGCAAGGTTCCTTATAAGTTTCATAAATTTAAGTTCAAAAATATTAAAGATTATCATATTTATATTGTTTATTATGAAAAAAAAGTTTATACCTACTAAAACAGTAAAATATCATATTCAAATGCATTATCAATTTGGTATAATTTGATAAAATGCCAAATCAATCACGTTTTCCTACGCAATTATAAAAAGTAAAAAAAAATAACAGTTGCATGCATTTATGTAATATGCATTAAGAGGACGTCACACCCGCATGTGTTGTCTACTTGTCTCAGTCTTACAACATAGCAAAAAACTGTTTTGCACTAGACAACTTTTATCTTTCTATGTTTGTAGTAATGGCTCCAAAGTTTCTGAACATATAGGATAGAAAATTATCTATGCAACAGCGTGCCTATATTTTAGATAACATAAATATTAAATACAATAAAAGCAATTTGCTTCTAAAGGTTTCGTTTTTTTGTTTTTTTTATTTGCTTATAAAAAATGATTAGATAGTGCTATTTAAAAAAGCACGCTGTTGCACAGATGAAGTTCTTCTTTACTTGTTGTGAAAATTTGGTAGAAAAGTTGTCCGTGCAAAACAGTTTTTGCTATGTTGTACATTTGTAAGACGGAGACAACATGTGCACATGCGGGTGTGACGTCCTCTTAAATTCATAAAATAGGTATATGCAATAATATTATGTTGTATTTAGATTATGGAGCGTTATAATGTACTTATGCAGGGGCGGATTGGCCTATCGGAAAATCGGGAATCTTCCCGATGGGCCGGTTCTTGTAAAGGCCGGCCGGGCTGCTATTATTATTATATTATAGTTACAAAAAAAAATTATATTTTTATAAATTAAGCATAAAGAGTCAAATTATTTTCAAAATTGTATGGTGTCAAAACATTCAGTGAAATTTTCTAGCATCTACAGTCATTCGTTTTTTAATTACAACAAAATGAGAAAATCGTTACATCACAAGAAATCGAGTGAATATCAAATGTTGTAAAAATATGAATTTCAAACGCTCGTAAAATTTTTAATTATACTTTCTTGTAGACAATTTTTTTTGATAAAAGTATGAAAACTTATGAGGAGTCTTGTTTTACATTTTCAAATTTTAGATTTAAAAAGAAAATTTTTTATGAATTGCTAACTCAAAATAATTTGCAAATTTTCGTCAATTTCACTTATTTTGTCAGTATTTGAACTTTAAATGTTTATAAAAAAATTGTGACTATGGATTTTTAATTTTTTAGCAATATACTAGGAGCCTTCTATTAAATTTTCAAGATTTTTAACCAATAAATACAATTTTATTGATATTATAAAAAAAAAAAACTAAAAAACATGGAAACTGAAAGTGGCCGTAAACAGCTCAAAATAAGTCAAAATATTTGAAAAATGTTATGATGTATAGAAAATGCTAATATAAACATTCAGTCAAAATGTCATGTAACTACAGTCATTTTTTCTAGATTTGCGCCAAAAACCAAAATTGATTTTCTCAAAAACAGATTTTGCTTAAAAATTCCCGTTTTTCTTTTGTTTTTCACGACGCTTTTGAAAACTACTGGGAAATTTTTACTCTTGACACCCCAAAGTACCATCTAGATTCACTTTCCTATCAGAAATGATACTGTTGAAGATAATCTAAGTATTTTTATTGACCTAAAAGGTGATGACAGACACACAAAAAAAAAATTTAAATAAAAATAACCTAAAATGTAATAAGACTAAACTTCAAGTTTAAGTTAGGACAGTCTGAACAACCACCTTATCTAACTAACCTAAAACTGTTATAGCTTTAATTATAGGTACCTATTATATATTTTACTAATTTAGGGGTGAAACTAAACAAATTTTGAAATTTGAGTAAAATTATGACTTGGGGAGGGGGCTCACATTTGCAGTGCAGGGCCGGTTTGATCCATATTTCCCAGGCCAAAAAAATTCGCCAATCCGCCCCTGTACTTATGTAGTTATGTCATGAATCGAATTTGTATGTTTTGTATGTATTCATCAACAATAAATCGTAAATATTTCATATTTGCAATCTTCCAATAATAAATACTTACCATAAGCGCAATTAGGAGGGCGGCATAGCTCCACCATAAGTTTTTAATCATATTTTAATTTAAAATAATAATTATCAGGATCTGTACTGCTGATAGAATTCTAGCCCTCCCCCCCCCAAAAAAAAAAAAAAATTCCCCGTTGTGTCTATGATTTACCCAGCTAATTGAGAATCCTAGTTGAAGTGCATAACACCACCAGACAAAGCGATGAACGGTTTTGTACCGTGAAGGGACGTCCGGCCGTGTGTTGTGTGTGTAAAACTTCCAAACGTGAACACTACGTAGTACACTACGTAGTACAAACAATACCTTCCGGCTTCCATATACATTTAATAATGAACTTGGGTCATCGTCGTCGTCAAAAATGTGTAAAACATTTTTATCAACACATTCCGTCGGTCAAGCCGTCATTTCACACACGAATGACGCACGTGTGGAAATCGAATACATCGTAACATAATTTGTATGTAATATGTATGTATGTATCATGTGTGTAATATGTGTGTATGTATGTAGTATGTATATTGCATATATAATATATAAATAAATACATTAATATTGTACCTCTTGCGTGCAGTAATCGTGTAGAAATATACATACGTTAACCTGATGACTGATAACGGCGGAGAGCACTAGAGCAGTACGTTGCCCTCGCCGGCTCTGCGGTTATCACTATTTCGTCTAGGAGCTGGCGGGATGGGCGGAAAGTAAGTTTTCACAAGTCCACGATAATACTAATATAAGCACAGTGATTATTGTTATAACTTATATTTTAATAGTCACTCGCACTATTTCATCGTCCAGAGAATATTATTCACAATGCAGTCTCGTTATCGCGCGTTATTTTTGTACAACGCGATAAAATTATATAAATATATACCTACCTACAATATGCATTTAACTATTTAAGAGTTAATAGGTAGGTACAATTTAATGTTATAATATTGCATTAATGACTGTGAATAATATGATTTAATAGTAATGTATAGGTATTTAATTACATTATTATTAGATAAAAAAAATATTAGATGATTTAATAAAATTATGATTATTATTGTTAAATCAATACATCCATCGATCCGCTCAGAATCTAAAATATATAAATAATAGGAAAACAATTTATAAAAAAATATCTTCTAAAATTTATATTTTTGAAATGTTAAATAAAATTCAGTTTTGAAAATTATAAAATATTTCTTATAATCTGATTATTAGAAAGGGTAATTTTAAAATATAAATGTTCCACGATATATAATTTACAAAGGACAGAATCAATCAGTTTTATTTAGAATTGAATTGAAATTACAGCTGTATAAAATATATAAGTTGGTATCTAATATTTTTATATATACAGTGAAACGTCCATATAACAAACTTGCATTTAACAACATTTTCCGTTTAACGAAATATTTTTGAGAACCAAACCAAATCAGAACCAAATTTGTTTAATTGTATTTGAAAAAATTCTCAATAATATGAATTTTTTTATACCCAACGAGACTGTGATATATATAATTACAGTTTGTTTTAAATGTTGGTTATCAACCTAGTCAGTTTAAAAACGAATAATGAAATTAAGAATTAAAATAAATTAAGTCTTTATTTTCCTTACATACTTTCCTGGTTTAATTAGATCGTAGTTGGCAATCTTTTCGATATGAAAAACAGTAACTATATGAACCAATACCAATTCCTATACCTATATATTATAGGAACCCAGCTCAACTTCGAGTTTCTTACACTTACAAGTTACAACTTCAAATTAGTGAAATCGATGGGATAAATTATCTGCAGCCATTTATGACGGAATCGATTAGTTTGAGTTTTGATTTTGCATGTTATTAAGTTAATTGTATTTTTGTCTTTTGGTGTACATTTTTCAACGTTCTTATTTTTTTTTTGGTAATTATAACTTTTAAATCTTTCACTAAGGTACCTGTGAACTGCGATATTATATTTGATACTGCAGCAGCCAGCAGTGCAGCATTGTACATTTGTTAATACGTAATATTATTGATTATACATATGGACTAGGTACCTATATGGGCGTTAGTATTTATAATCAATGGTAATACATAGTTATAATAATTTTGTCAATCTAATTAACATTTTTAAAACGTACCTACTATGGTTTTGATTGTATAGTAATAAATATTTTTTTAGGATCTTAACGGTGTTTTTACGTATTATATTTCTAGTGCTAAAACTAAAAACTAGAAACTATTTTCATGGTATATGAATGAGCAACAGCTTAAAACAATTAATCTAAATATTTAAAAAATGTAATTGTGTAAAGAATAATAAAATATAATAATTCACATAAAAGTTTCAAGCAGAGAAAAATATTTTTGAATTACAATAATAAATAACTAAAATCGTTATTCTTCGTTTGAATACCTATCTAATTTCGTCAAAATGTAAGCTTTAAAGTTTAAATGTCAATTTAAAAAAAAAAATGTTTCATTTGTATTTTTTTGGTTTAAGAATGAACTATAGGTAGCCGGTAGGTATTTATGAGAAACCTTGGACTAGATTTTCAAAAGAACAACTTGGGATTTTAAATTTAACTTTTAAGCTTTTTGACAGAGCCTGAATATTTTTATCTGAACAAAAAAAAAAACTAAGAAATTTTAACATTTCAAATGCATACAAATATATTTTTATAAATTGTCTAAATATTTTGAAAATATCACTGAGTACCTATAGAAAATGATAATTTAGGTAACAGTGTAATGTTACAAGTATCAATAATCGTCGATTAATATCTTTTGAATAATAACTAATAATAACAAAAATCGATATATATTGGCATATGCAGAAATGTTGCTAATGGGTGACTTTTTACCAACGTATTATCCTGCTTGTTTACTCTCTTCGAATATACGTATTGTGCTTAGTATAGATTGTGTAATTCTTGTAAAAAAAAAAAAAAATATATATATATGCCTTGAATTTTTATAATTTGGAGGTATTTCAGTATTTGTACAGGTTTTTGTTTCGTATGAACTATGAATCACGGGGCTTTCGTCAGTATACAAAAATTAAAATTTTTTCATGTGTAGGCAAGCGTAAGCATAAGTAGGTAGTCTTAGTAGTTACTTGTATATTAATATTGAACATTTTTTAATCATTTTTATTTTAACGTATAGCTGATTTTTTTTATTAAGTATTGGAAATAATATCGAGAAGAGCTGGTATGCTTGTTGAAGTTTATTGTAGATATATGTGGCCACCAGTAACTGTTGGTTAGCCTCTTGTCTAATGTGAAACCAACGTATTTGACAGACGGTTGCCAAGGCTCAAGGCATAGATTCGTTTGAAGTGTCAATTTTTATTTTCCAGATTTTACCCCATTTTGATGGTAGATATCAGAGGCGTGCCCGAGAGGTGGAAGAGCTTCAACCCCCCCTCCACCATGGACACTTAACAAATATATATGTATTTACAATTTACTTAGTATAATTATAATTATTGTATCTATTTCTCAATTTTAGATCAGGTAATTTGCTATTTTTTTTAAACCTCCTACCATTCAAAATTCCTGAACACACCTCTACTAGATCTAACTTATTTAGATTTCTGTACAGGTATAAGTTTTATTATAACTAAAAATATATTTCGCATAGATACGTATAGCCACATAGGTAGGTTATTTATTTCTCGCATGGTTTAATCCAACACTAACAGTATTACAATTAGTTAATTCTATAGCAACAACAAATATTACAATGAGAAATATAAATATTATAATATGGTATAGGTACCATTGAAATAATAATAATAATTTCTTATAATCAATGGTAACACTTAAATACTTTTACATTTATAATCGTTGATCGAAAGATTAATTTATTAGAAAAATCAAAAAACTGCTATAACGAATCTATATGAATACCGACTACAAACTGTTTTAAAAATTTGCCACCTAGAGAAGCAATTTCCCCCGTTAAACACGCCTCTGAAGTCTGAGTCTGTATAACTTGTTATAAACCCATTCATTTAGAAGTAGTAAATCGTAATGTAAGCATTTCTTATTATATCTATATTGTATATATATCCATGTATATATGTGTCCATCTATATTAGTATTAAATATATGTATCCAAGTACCCGTGGGAACGAGCACGGCGACAGCATATGACATTCCGCTGCGTGGACAGTTTTGGTAGCCACAGCGAACGGTCGTCCGCGCTCGTCCTCAAGGGGAGTCAGTCGTATTCCAGCAGAATATCTGTCCGAACCTCCCGAATTTTTAAACTGATATAGGTTAGACAGACGTCCCGTTGGCCGTTCTATACGGGAAAGTCTGCCCGGTGTTTTGACAACAGCTTTTGGGACGCTTAATTGTCCCGTTTTTATTAAAAATATGTCCCATTTTCATACTAATGAAAACTATGCGAAGAAAATTACAACCTCAGTATAGGTATTAGCCGCCAAAGATGCATCAACTTTTTCCAGTGGTTAAGCATAGATACCTATATATTAATATCATTATGTAATTAATACTTTAAAAAGGTCTTTTTTTTTTATTCAATAAAGGCTGATATTATGTTATTTTATTAAAGATAAACATTTTATTTTCGTAAATATAAAAGTATTAATTTTATTAATCCCGTATATAAATTGATATAAAAACTGCGATTTAAGTAAGATCTTGTTCTTGTATTCTGCAATTTTCCAACTTAATTACTTACAAAAGATATAATCAAAAATGTTATTATACTGAATAAATCAAAAAATAAATACCTAGCTTAAAATAGAATAAATATTTTTTAAATTTAATTGTGTAGTAATAATGCAGAATATAACAATAAAGTATGAACATAGGCTGAAATTGACATGACCAATTTTTTTGAATTAGTATCCACTATTTGTGGATCAACTAAAAATTAAGGGGTTTCAGCAACCCCAGTTTTCATTAAAATAACGCTACTGACAATGAAAGTAGAATGTTTCTAGTTTCTATAATTAATATTTTTTTCTAATTAAAATACAATAAAATAATAATGAAAAAAAAATCGTTAATTTACGTTAATTTTTTCAATATATTTTAACTTGAAACGCTCATAAAAAATAAAAATTAATGTGGTTTAATATTAAACTTTTTTTTTATAATTCCAGTAAGAAGTAAGAACCACTTATGAGAAATATCGTATACCTATTACGTATTTTTCAAGTTTTATGTTACAGAATTTTGAACTTAAAATGCTAATTAACAAATTATGACTGGTACGATTATTAGAACTTGGCTGCATACATAAATGAAAGTTGTGCTGAAAAACAATCAACAACACCCCCCCCCCCCCCCTAAAATTTGACTCATTTACAAACCATAAAAATAATTACCTACTTGATTTAATAAAAAAAAATTGCAGTTATAATTTAAAATGTAGGTAACATTTCCTTTCTCACATTTGCAGACCTTAGATGTCCCTTAGAAAACCTCTAAAACCTTAAGACTGCCAGTTATCAACTCAACTGCTATTTGGCGCAACGCGAATCGCGTCATCATTGTCGTTTAGCAAAAACGGACTTCTCGCCGAGTAGTACCGCACTGTCCACAGTCCGCACTCCGTACTACTTCACTAGCGGCTAGGACGCTAGGTAATAACTAATAAGTATTAATAATAATAATAACATTATGTATTATGTATATGGTTTTATTGCCTTATTGGTATTTAGTTTAATTTTCGTTTTTATCTCGAGTATCGGTAGGTACTCAGCAGTCGCTGCGTTATCGTGACGGCTGCGCGTGTGCCATACTGCCATGTGCGACGTGCGGCGGCGGCGACGACGACGACGACCGGTTTCTGACGTCCGTTCGCCTGGAGAGAAGGAAACGAGGAAAAAATAGAAACCATCGCCTGTGACCGTAATGCGATATAAGGCCTCCCGGGCGGCAGTGGCGGTGGTTATTGCCCGATTAAAAGCGTAACAATAATAATATATAACGACGACCGTGTTATACTATTTTACATTTCAAACCGACGCATTATGATAATACGAGTTACGACGATTTCGGGTCGTCACTCGTCTCTAGTCTATAGTCCATGCCGCCGCCACCGACCGAGTACACGCTCTTATTACAATTAATATTATTTCTATTTACATAATATTATATTATATTGTTGAACTCGCGCCCGTCAGTGTGAAAAACGGTGAACGGAATAGTATTATTTTTAAACCGTCGCCGTCGCTCGTGATTATTTTCTTCAAATTTTTCTCGCAGCTTCGTTCGCTCGCTGTCCGTCGTTTACCGTGCACGACGATTATTAATATAATAATACCTTTACAATATACACACCGTTGCATTGTCCAGTTCCGTATCGTTTTTTGTTTTCGATTCCCGGTCGCGTTTACTTTACAAACGCGCTTATGCACCACACGTATTATTATTTGTTTTACGCCTCAACTTTACTACCATCTACGCGGCGGCGCCAGTCTGTAATATTATTATTGTTACTGAACCGTAGCATCATATAATACGCACACTTGCGGCTTACTGCTGCGAAATCGGTAAGGTTTGTGCTGGTGGTTGTTGTTGTTTTTTTTTTTACAATATAATAATCATTAGTTGTAATATTATTATAAAACCAGCTAACATTAACACCGCGCGCACATAATACCATTCAACGAATAACGATTATATATTTATAGCCATATAGGTCAGCGAGCAGGGTTTGGAACTCTGAGCTACACTATTATAGAACCCTCCACTTGAGCTGTATTTAGGTATTAAGGCGTCGACGTTTGGGCAAGTGTTTAAATGTTTAATGTTTATTCCACACAAAATACTGTTTGGATGAATATAGAATAAAATAAAATCACATACCTAGGATACAATATAGCCATATTACCTATATAATTAATTTAATTTATAACGAACTCTAACTTTAAAAATATATTGCTGTTATAGTCGTATACTCGTATTATAGGTGTATAGTAATATTGTAATTTGTAATATAGTAATAATTATAGTAGCATTAGCACAGTCAAAAATTAATAAAATAAAATTACATATAATATATTATATAATAAATAATTAACAATGAACTCTAATTTTAAAAGAGATACTGGAATAATAATATTATAACACAGGCAATGTCGTTCGCATCAAAGTCCATATTATATCACACAGGTAAAAATAATTTCACTCGCTCAAACGGTATAAATTATAGTAGTCGCCCAAACCCACTGCTAATTTTTTGGTCAAAATTATTGCACTCGTCCAAACGACAGCCGCCCGTATTTTAGTAGGTACTAAGGTACTATAATAGGTATCCGTAGCTCCTACTGTTCACAATTCATATCAAGTGACACTCTTGATAGGTTCTTGTTTTATTCCGTATCTATTTATGTACATTGCAATAATAGTATTAATATTATTTAGTCGCAAAATACAAAAAATAATATTATATGCAGGGCCGGTTCAAGAGCTAGGGTAGCGAGGTATGCCCCGCGCCTTAAGTAGTATTCATTTTGTATATTATAATCTAGACCAGTGGTTTTCAAACTGGGTGCCGCGAGTATTCACTAAGTGAATACGCTTTGAAGAGCACGGTGTGCCGTGTTTAATACATGTTTGAAAGCCACTATCTAGACGTACCTATTAGTTGTGACTTGTGACGCACTACTAATAGACATCGAAGTACGGTTGGTTTGAAAACTAATGATATGTATGTAATAAACTATTAACCAGTAGGTAGTCCAGTAAGTGAAATCAGGGAGACTTATTCGTCAGACAATTTTATTTAAGCAATTATCAAGAGGCCCTAGTATTAATCGAACTACGTGCCAACGCCCAACAGCCAATTTATGTGTTTAGGAAGAGAAGCCTTTCATATCAAAAAAAATCAGCACCAGGCCCCGCGAACCCACCCTTCTACCCACACAGGAAATGTCTGTTTTGGCTATTGATAAGTAAATTATAATTCTCGGACATCGGGCCTCGTCCAAATGACTGTTTATCGAGTGTATGGGATTGTGTGTAACCTATTATATACGTAGGTAGGCATAAACATAATATAATATTATTATACCTACCTACCTATATACACATACAGGTACTTTAGGTACGCACAGAATAAGTACCTATAATATACGCGCACGCGTTCCTATCAACGCACTGTCTTATCTAATCTCGTATTATTATTTTCCGATTAAAAGGCTTGGTAATTTGGTAGGTACAGCCGTACAGGCAGTATAGGTATTAGCAGTATCATCAGCTCGTGTATCGGCGGCATTCATACGTAATAGTGTTTTCAGTGTGGTCGACCACGCGCTTTCGACATTTATTTAGATTTGTTTTTTTTTCTCATAACAGAAATGCGTTCAATAAAGAACATTTTTACAACTTGAAACTATAACGTGGTACCCAATAGTTATATGAATTTTCATTTCATTTTTTTCAAGAAATATATATAAACTCTATTAACTATTATATTTGTATATTGTCTTCACATTTTTTATAGAAAATTGGTAAGTGTTTTTTTCTCTTAAAATAATATAATATTCCTATCCAATAGCAACATTGTGCATAATGGTGTAGGTATTTATTGCCTATTTTTATACCATTAATACATATGCCATATACGCACCTACAGATATAGGTACAATAATGTAGTATAGTTCTGATTTTGTGACTTAAAATTAATACAAATATTAACCTGTTACAGCTGAATTAAAAATATGATTTTTTTGTTAATAATCGACTATTATATCTGTTGTGGAATTTCTCATAATAATATAATTTTAGTTATTAGTTTATTACTAACGCTGCCTTGGGTAGTGAAGGCGATCATAGAAGTTCCGGTAGTGGCGTAATTACGAGGGGTGATTTTGGTGTCGTATCACCCCATGGCTTTTTTTTTAAACAGACGAACCATAATTATTATTTATGGGTACTTATATAGTATTTATTTTTATAGAAACAACAAATAAAAACATAAATCCCCTATATGATAGTTGTTAAGATGATATTACTTCGTAATTAACACTAATCACTATTGCATTTTTGCATAAAAATATTGAAATAATGCAGCTTACCTCAATTTTTGGAATTTTTTTCGTAAACCTATAGCGGTATATTTCAACGAGTTAGACACAATGGTATAATCAGAATTTGTCGGTTGGACTTAGTTCCAAGGTTGTAACCCTTTAAAGTTTGCAATTTTGAGTATTTTACGCCTGCAAAGATTATTCCACGAATCTACTCGAAAAAGTACATTAAAAACCTTTATTAATCTTTAGTATGTAATTATTTATTTTCATGTATGCATCCATTTATACATGTACCTACTTACATTATACAGATTACAGATCACAATGGTTGGACTGAGGTTTTTATTATATAAACCAAATTTTCTTTTGTGGCTGGTGGGGGAGGGTAAATGTTTCAATCCCTCTTCACAAACATGACCAAATTACGCCACTGTCTCCCACCACACTAGGCCTGTTAATTGTATTGACATATTATTATTCGAATTATTATTTAAATTGAAGTTATCTATATTGTGTTACCTATTTTTAGTTCGAATGAAATAGAATTTTTTTTGTCGGTTTTCCAGTTTTTACAAAGTTATTTTCGTAAAACTTCCAATAAATACTGTATATTTGTCATTTCTTTAAGAATAGTATACTTTCAGTTCAATAATATATTTATTAAATTAATAAACCTATGCAATAATCCTAGTTCAATAATTAATAGGTTAATTAAAATTTAAAAAAGTACCTAATTAAAAATGTATAAATAGGTAGGTATATAAAATAGATTCAGTTTAATGAAAATACTATGATTTAAATGGAGTTTGATACGTTAAATAGATGTATTTCTATACTTTAAGCAAAACAACTGCCAACATTTTTATTTTCGATTTAAAAAAGACGGTGATCAGGCGGTGGTCGCACTAGTGCATTACCCGCGGCCCAGCAATGAAAAAACGATGGGTAGCCCCAGCGATCACCATATGCCTCAGTGTCTCAGTATAAATAATTGAACTGGGATAGTAGGATCAACGGCATTATAGTGCATTATCCGTTAACGTTAGCTATATTGGGTTAGCCGGTATAGGTATTTACTGATTCAATAATTATGTTCATGTCATTTATTTATATCAGCTATTTAGACAATTTAGTACTTTTTAAGAGCATTCAATTCCGAGCACTAAGATAGCCAATACGAATATTATATATTTTTTTTAATATATCCATGATGACTGTGTTGGTTTATGGCTCATTATGTTTTGAAATCCATTTTCTTATATACCAACCTAGGTAATAGAAACGTATAGAATGAAGGAATTATTATGTAGCATACTAGCATGTAATAATTTAATTTATTGGTCGTCAACAATAAATAATAAGAAATTAAACTGTATAAATATTATTGTTATTAATTATAATACAATGACTATTATCACTTATTTATGTTTTATTTAAAAACATTTATAACAGTTACTAACTGAATCACATTTAGTTAAATTAGAAATTTAGTCCAAAATCATACGAGTACACTGACTACATTGTACAATGTTCATTCAGATCATTCTGTAAGATCTATCTTATATAGGTAATATACTTAGTATATTAAAACACTATACTAATACTATTAGACGTAGGTACATTTTATTTTTGTAGTTAAATTATAATTAATAGCTAATAGGTAAAACGAACTATAATAATTTTAGATGGTACTACAGTAGGTCAAGAAAACTTAGATTTTTTTTCATGAATATACATTTTTCTTTTGTTTCTATACAATTTCTAAAAGTTATATTACAAAACTAAACAAATTATTGAAATAATACATTAACTGGTTATTAACTTAACTTTAAATAATGACTATTGCTGTGTAGGTACCTATAGCTATTTGTATTAAATAAATAATATGTTAATATATCGATTAATATGCAATAGATACCTAATATATAGATACCTAATATATACCTAACATCTAACTGATGTTTAACTATAAACTGTAGGTATTCATTTTTAATGTTAATTTAGAGCTTAATATATTGCTTTGTTTAGTTTAATAATTAAAAAATCCCTTTAAAATATCAATAACTAATAAGTAATAAACTTATGTTTCTTATGCTGTTTTGGTACCTATGCGATAAATGTATTTTGCATTGATTTTTTTTAGATTGTGAGCTAAGCGATGAACGTATTGATTTTACGATGTGTTCGTGTGTGTGTATACACGATAAATAGTCAAAATTCAAAATAATGCTTTGATTTTCAACTTTAAGTGTGGTTTCTACAATTGGATCTAGATGGTACTTTTGAAAAGTTATCATTATCTCATAATCTCAGTACCTATACTTATCAAAAGCGTTGGAAAAAATTCAAAAAAAAAATTAAGAAAAACAAGAATTTATACGCAAAATTAGTTATCGACAAAATCGATTTTGTTTTTTTTTTTTTTGGTGTTACTTAAAAACGGATAATTGAAGATAGATATTGGACATTTTCTTCAGGTGTTTATATTATCATTTTCTATACATAATAAGTAATAACATTTTCAAAATATTTTGACTCTTTTCAAGCTATTTTAAACATTTGAAATCTTTTCTTCTTTAATTGATGATAAAAAAAATTTTTGCTCGCTCAAAAAGTTTAAAAATTTATTACAAGGTTCCACCAAAATTTTTGATAAACCGTAAACAAGATTTTTTGTGTTTATCTCTGCCATCGGTGCACCTTTTGGAACAATAAATAAATAATGCTTTAATCTTCAACTTTGAAAGTGAAATCTCGTATCAAAATGGATCTTGTTACTTTGGCGGAGGGGGAGGGGTGTTATTTAGTAATAAAAGCCAGAACTTTTAGTTATTGTTTGGGAAAAACCAAAACAAAATTAGTGGAAAACGGGAATAATTTACGCAACACAAATTGAGACAATTGATTTTGTTATTTTGTTGTACTTTCAAAACGAAATATTTTTAATAAAATTTTCGATATATTCTATAATTTTCCAAATATTTTGGTTATTTTAGAGCTATTTATAGTGTTTTAAGATATGATGATAAGATAAGATAAGATGTTTTTTATAATTGGTGATTATAAGTTTTTTAAACTCTCAAAAAACTTAAATATTAAATATTAGGGTTTTTCTTAAATTGTTTTTACTAGAACTAAAAATAAAATAGTTAGATCCTCATAAAATCTTTTACATTTTAGTGAATTTGGATATTTTAACAAAAAAATAACTATAACTATTTTAGTTATTTTAATAAAATTCTGGATATTTTCAAAAAATATTGTTCGTAGTCATTTGAAAGTTATTGTTATTACATATATAATTATTTACTACACCTACACAATGATATTATCAACATATTAATGCAAGTATGTAACCTACCTATATATAGGCGCAACTAGGGTTAAAATTCTGGGAGGGCTACAGTCCACCTAACAAAACTATTTATTTAAAATATCCCACAGAGAGCTTATATCTAAATACATAAGGGGGGGGGGGCTAAGCCTAAATGTAACCTTCTGTTCTACATTAATACTATAATATAAAATATAAAATATCTTTAAAAATAAATTTTGTATTAGCTCAGAATCGTTTTTCGTATTCATTTATTTACGATTATATTTAAATTTAATACATCCATAATTGATAATAGTGATCTATCTAGGTATACTTGACACACTATACAGCAGAGCTACTATACCGGTTGTATATGTTTTTCCAATTAAGTAATGAAAGAATTAATGTATTCAGTATTGTATACAAAGTTGTAGTGTCTTATACACCGGTTTTATTAAAAACTAAGTTAAAAATGTTTAAGCTGGCCAATTAACGAATTTTATTTTAACAAAAATAAAGATGTTATAAAAATAAATTAAAACATGGGGTAATTTACATAATAATATAAAAACTTGTTTAAAGGGTTTCTTATAATATTATCAAAAAATACGTAGTCTTCAATTATATCTATTTTATCCATTGGATAAAATAGAGAGTTAATTGAAGTGTTTTCAATAAAAATATAGCCCAAAAAAAGTTTTATTGTGCGAAAATAAAAATACTCGTAGTTCGTACATTACTAAATGTAATCATCAGATATAGATTCTACCTTACACTTAATTTGTTTGGTAGGAAATCAGAATATTTATTTAATTTGAATAATTGAAAATATTTTATACTTAAATTTTAATTGGTAATAAATAATTATCGTGGAATATTTTATATCAATTCTAAAGCTATTTTTGTTAAAACCATTAATTCATAAATTCAACTAATATTTTTGCTGATGTTTAAATAACATCTTAGGGATATTGTCAGTATTTTCTAACTATAGTCCATAACATTAACCATAGTCATAAACAAATTATGTCTTATAGGTCATGGTCTATACTCTATAATATTATATCTATAAATTTAAAGATAAACTTATATATTATTATCATAAAACACATTATGACAATGAATATTATATATTTTGTGAATGTTAATACTAAACGATAACATGGTCGTATACCTAGTCTCCGTATTATCTATTTATATGAAAGAAACTACATTTAAAATGAACACACATTTTTTAAACGTTACATACTGTCTTGTTCCTTAACATCCGCTCTTACAAACGAACAAAATATGTACAATATAGCATATTTAGATCAGGAAAACCAATTTTGTGATCAAAACTTACTTTGAGTATTACCATTTACCTATAACAAGGGCGTCCGCAGGAATTTGTCAAGGAGAGGTCAAAATATTTTCCTTTTTACATTTTTTTAGAACATTTAAATCATCAATAATAATTATGATAATCAACCCAGAAAAAGCCAAGGGGGGGAGGTAACTGCACCTACTTGACCCCTTCTGTGGACGCCCTTGCCTATACCACAATAAATTTAGAAATGCATTCAAATAACGTAAAAAACCACGTTCAATATAAATATAAACCGGATATCTATTCGAAAGTCAATAATAAAACATGTGAGTTATAAAAACCATATTAAATTCTACCAAGTGGTGTTTTAATTAATTTGAAGTACCTACCTATATGATTATTTATTTATTAGATATCATTATTATTTTATAAATCTCTTGTTTGCATAAAACAAAATTAAAAAAATTTATGTAATTTAGATTATCAGTTTATATTTTTATCGTTTGAACTTTGGTCTATTGTCTCTGCAGTTACCTACGTCATAATTTTGTAGGTTTGTACCTTACACACAAAACATTGAAACACGTTTATGCAATTTTGTTTTACCAGTTTGAATATTTGTGCGTCAAAGTAATTCATAGTTTAAAATTAAAATACTCATTCTTATACAGATATTATAACACAATTTCAAGTAAATTAAGTAATTGCAAGTTTATTTAGTTGATAGTTCACAAGTGTTGATAAAACTGTTACTATTATTAACTATATATATTTTATTAATTTGTTGTAAATTTATAAGTTGTGATCATTCAAATATAATTTTAAAATGAAAAATTTTAATTGATCAAAACAAACCAGACAAGTCTTTTAAGTCAATATTCATATACGTACCTATATTATAGCTTAAATTAATTTATCTTGCATTCTTGCGAATTAAACATTTGTTTATTTAAGATTCTTTTGGAATAGATAAACATGTCAAAACTATTCTTTATGTAATTTTATATTTGACATACAAGATTAGTACATAAACCTAACCTAACCATAAATTATTGTATTATTAATTAATAAATAAATATATATTATATATATACAGAAATGTACAAATGCTAACAAACAATAAACATTTTTATTTTTATTTACATTTTCATCGTAGAAAAACATTATTTATACAACATATCAATGTTTGTATGATTCCTGAAATTAATTATTTTTGTTTTAATTGTATATAGTAATTTCGTAGATATGCCTATTAAACGGCAATACTTCGCCACGCAGAACGTTGCGTTTGTCCATTTAAGTATATAAAATATTATATCGTTGTGAGTTTGTGACGTGTGCGTGTTTTAGTATACAAAGTTCAAAACTGTATCTCTATTTAAAAAAAATTTTCCATAAATATACATATATATATATAGTATATACGGATGTAATGTTTACGCTGTTAAACGTTAATAGCGTCTGATAGTTCATGTTTTTTAGTGGTCAATTGGTTATTACATTTTATCAGCATATTGTATAGTCCTGGTTTGTTTCTGGTTCTCAGCTGTAGACGGCATTTTACTTATTTTATGTCAGTGATTACTGATAACTGATAAGTGTACGTTGTTTGTGTTTCCTTGTACAGTTGTAGCTTACTGCAGTCTTGCCGTGCTGTATTTTTCTTTAGCGCGTTCTATAACGTAAAAAAATCTTGAACATAACTAATTTAATTTGATACATATTATACTATTCATTGATGAAAACACATTAGTAAGTACCTACATAATAATCGATATGGATTTATTATCAACAATTATAAAATACATTACTAAGGATAACATAAATTAATTATATTTAACATAAATTTGAAGTTTCAATCAAAATTGTTAAGACCCATATAGTGAAATAGTTTGCAGTTTAGGAAATAGGTATACACACATACAATTAGTTTTCGCTGATTTAATTATTAGTCAGGCTAGCCACGAGTTTAAAATTTAGGTTTAAGCTATTTTTACCACAACTATTAACTTAGAAGAAATACTCACGTATTTTGTTGTCTCCGTCTACAAGTGCGTAACACAGCAAATTTACGTTCAGCAGTTTACGTTGATAGCTTCGTCTGTTTTCATATGAATTATTGACTTATTATTAAACGTAAAAGTAAGAACATTATCTGTGTTCACACTTGGATTTCTTACAATGTTTGAATTTTTAACCAAATTATGGGAAATTTTATTTAGCAATATTATACATACCCACAACTTCCTTCAACATTTAAATAACGAAAAAAACAGATCTCAGAAAATGTTACTTTTAAGTTTGAAAACAGGTCAATTTCATTCTAATATTAAAACTAAATACGTGAACAGCTGCAAAATGTGAATTTGCTCTTAAGTAAATATAAGGTACCTACGAATAATAGTAGCTTATACCTATGAAATGGGTTAAATTGTGTTTAAATGTAACGTTAAACATTTGTTTTTCAATATGAAAAGTAAATTAAAAAGATTATTTTATTATAATTAATTTATTTTTTACAACATAATATTTCTGTAATAGGTACCTATAGAAATTGAAAAAAATAAATGTTCGTAATTTGTGATAAAATGTTGAATATTTTTATTGCGAAAACCTAATTATTTTTAATAATGATTTTTATGTATACGGTGATTACTTTAAATGCCCACATTCATTATTTGGAAAAGTTTAATTTTTTTAAAATGTTATTTGATGTCAAACCAAAAAATCAAGAAAGTAATGACGAATAAAAATTGTAGAAGTATACTAAATTTCCATTAAATATTTTAAAATAATGAGTAACACATAAATGGATCACCTTGTACATGAAAAAAAAATTAAATATGTTTTAATAATGTATTATTATGTAATTGGACTATTTTTAATTCTATTTTGATGACTTTAAACAATTATTAACTTTTATCTAATAACCAGGAGTGTGAATTAAATGATTCTTCATAAATGTATAATTAAGAACTTATGACTATTGAAATTGATTCAATGTGTATCACAACAATATTCTAAATATTTTCATTTCACTTCACGCAACAATTATTAATACAATAGTCGATGGACTATAAAATAGTCAAGAAATTAGTTTTTTACCGGGCTCGTTTATTTCTAATCTGCTGATCACGACATTTGCCACATCGCCTTTTGACGTCAGTTTTAATAAATTGATAAAAAAAAATGCATCGATTTCATCTAATTGAATAGTAGTTGATCATAGCACATATTTCGTTTAACAGAACCAATATTGTGTTGTTACTTGTTAGATTAAATATTAGAGTGAATTCGCCTATTATCAAACTTTTTTTAATTTTTCATAAAATTGGCAATCTACATTCTGTTATACAATATAGAACAATAAGTAAAAAAGATGAATGACATTATGGTTTAAAAAAACCGATTTAAGAAGCCTTTCAGTGTAGCCACCTTATCAGTTATTACTTATTTATATGTATTTATATACCTATGTTTACAATGATATTATATAATACAAATTGGGCATTACCTAGGTTAGTAGGTCCCGACACCAATAATCAAACTCAAAGGTAAGAATATTATCTCATGCACCACTCAAGATTTTATTTATATTTTAATTTAAATTGAGTTACGAGAATTTTGAGATTGGAATATTTTACATAATAATTATGATTTTATAACTCACTTTCTGATTGAAATGTGGACCTATGAGGTTCCCTAGATAAGCTTCTTAGTTCTTACCTTTATGTTTAATAATAGGTCAATTCACTATATTAAAGATACTTTACAATACAAAATTGCAGGTTCTGTTGAACTCAAATGTATCGTGTTGTACGTTTGAAGACAGAGAAAATTCACGAGGGTCATGTGTCCTCGTAAAGCTATGTAACATGTTTCATTTCAACAGTACACATTTGATTCCCAAAAACATTAACAAAAATATAAATAGTCAATTATCAATGGGAACCAACAAACGTTTATTTCTTTTTAATTTTTTATCGAGTAATAATATGTATTAAGATTTTTGGTATTTATAGGTGTACCGTGTACGAGTTTTATAAAACTGTTAAGACGGGAATAATGATCCTGTTCTGTAGAATCAACCAAATTTGATAATTTTTTTTAAGTAATAGAGGGTAATATTCTACAAGCCGCATCGGACTACGTTTTTCAATATTTTAAACTCAAACTTTATAATATGTCTTCAAAAATACTACAATTTTAAGGGTATTTTTACAAATTTACTATAATATTATTTGAAATAAATAAAAAATTTGAGTTCGGTGCGGCCTGTAAGAAGTCTTCTTCTTTCAGATGAAAAATTAGTTATAAAAATCCGACAATTTTGTCGACAAGGCCTGAGATTTATTCCCGTGAAGTCACTTTTTTCGATATTATAATACTCCCTATTAACCCCCAATAAATAGGTATCGGGCAGTAGATGGCGAAAAAGTGTTAAAATGACAGTGGCAACTAAAATTTCAAATTTTATAAAATTGCGGAAAATTTTAAAAACTGGCACCGGGCGCTTTAAAAAGCATTTCAACAATTCTAAATATTATAAGTGAGACGGAGCACGTAGCTGTAAATTTAAATTTAAGGTATTATGATAAAATTTAAATAGTTTTAAATTTTTAATATCATTCAGTACGTCATTCAATTATGAAACTTAAACATTACCTAATTTGTGTCATTGAAAAAATTAATTTTGAAAAAATTCAAAACGCTTTGTCCCCGGACTTTACACTGTTTTAACTTTTGATTTTTAACCTGTGGATTGATATGAATGTATTTATATACCAATGTATATTCTTGATAAAACATTTTGTTATTAATAATTACATTACATAATACTATCAGAAAATTATCTATCGTGTATCTGAAAACTAAGATTAAACGCGTAGGCTTTTAATTGTATAATAACTATTATTCAATATTAATTCAGTTTGAAATTCATTAAATTTGTTAATTTTTATTTACTCGTGAAATTCAACATAAATTAATACTCTCCAAATGTGCTTTATAATTGTATAAATAATATTATTTATTAGTGTAAGATATTATATTAGATTAGATATTATTTCAGGTTTGTTGTTTTTAGGAAATAAAATAATGACATTTTGTATTATAATATGAAATTAAATTATATTTATTATACCTACCTATTATAAATTATTTATAATATATCATCAATTCATTAGTTTGGTAATTCTAATTCTAATTTGTTTTTTTTTTTTTTTACTTAAAATTGGGAATTTTTAATTTTGGAAGTCCTGGTTTACTGGCAACATAAATGTTTATGTATGGTTGTTTGCCAAATGCAGTATGTTGCCAAAGACTTGTCCTTGAACTAGGTTTTACTGACAGTACTTACTCACAATAAACGATATTGAAAATCATTTTCATCATTACAAACGTTTAAACTCATTTTTTTAATTCAACACAATTTCTTTCCAGGCATCATGACTAAGGATCAAGCAAGTAAACGTTTTTATCGCGTGGACAGTAATTATGATTTTACTGCATTTATGGATCGCGGCCAAACAGCTGCTTACGAAAACCGATGGGTTTTTGAAACAGCTTGGGAAGTCTGCAATAAAGGTTTGTTAAAATATACATCAGTAACATTACACCTATACATAATAATTATGTAAAATATTAGTATATATAATATATATTAAGTAAATAATTTATTCACAATAAAAGCTTGTAAATAATAATAATAATAATAATAAGAAGAAGAACTGTTAATTAGTGTAATGATATACTCGTATTGCCTATTTTCATATTAATTAAATTATTTTCACTTTTGCAATTATTGCTTACGGGTGGACTGATAAGTTGACAAGACTGTAATATGTAATAACCGTAACATAATAAAAACAATAACGTCATAATATAATAAACAATATATACATGATCAATACAATTATTTGTTAAATTACCTTATTGAACTTCTAGTAGCATATTGTTTACATAATAAATGATGAAAACAACTAAAATAAAAATTCTTTCATCGAATTTATGACAGTAAAATGTTTAAATGTACTATATTCCAGATGGTCTTTAGATATTTTAATTCGATAATAACTAAAATATTAAGTTATAAAAATGTACATGCCTACAAACATGATTTTTTAGTTTGAATAGATTATACAAATGGCGGATGTAACTATTTTTTTTTTTCGTGAACACATTCAGTTTATTTCGTGACTATTACGTTCATATTTAATAATATTATATATTATGCACTATAGTCAATTATTGGTTATTGTAAGTACAAAAACATGTTTGTAAACATATTTTGTAAGAAAAACACCAAAAATATGCTTTTATACCAGTTATACAGTTCTAATATAAATAATATTAATTTTTCGTTAAAATTGCTATAATTAGTCCCTGAAAATGTTATGATGCGTTTCATAATATAATTAAGGTATTTCATAAATACATTCATTTTAGCTTGACTTATTATTAATAATGATTGGCATTTTACTAAAATATTTCGACACTAATTGTTTTTAACATACCTATTTGTAGCTGTAAAAAAAAAGCATAACACATTATAACATTTTCTAATATCATTATATAATATATGATATTATGTAGGTACTTTTACAATTCAATAATACAATATCTATAACATTTTACTTTTATGCACTTCATTGTTTTAATTTGTAATATTTAATTATTCCCCTCGGAGTTTACATTACGTTCCTTATACAATTTTAAAGGAATAAATAGTAAAAAGTAAAATAAAAATAGAGATATAAATATCAAGGTACCTTATATACGCGTCTAATAAACAGTAATGTATATGTATAAACTATAAAGTAAAGCAGTCTTTTGATTAAACTATCGACTTTTATAAGACTTTATAATTCGTTGCCTCGGGATCTTAATTCATTTACAACATTCCAGACAACAATGTTTTAAATCATATTACTTATATTAGGTATGTACCCAATTTTAATTTATGTATTAGTAAATAGGTAGTAATGCTCTCACGTTAAAAACTTAATATTTATCAATACTATTAATTTATACTAAATGTTTGAATACGGTTTTTGTTATTTCAGTTGGTGGTATTTATACAGTTATCAGATCCAAGGCTTTTGTCTCAACTGAAGAAATGGGAGAACAATATTGTTTATTGGGTCCTTACAAAGAAAACTATGCTCGGACAGCTGTCGAGGAACTAGAATTCGAAGGAGGTTCTCCTTATCACACAGCAGTAACAAAAATGAGAGATCAAGGATTTAAGGTAAAACTTTCCTAAAGTGACAATTGATTTTGATGTTCATACCAGTTTTATTGTATATTTTCAACTACAAACTTGTTTGCAAATTTTTGACATTTTAATAAATATTGTCAACATTTGAATATATACAAAAAAATCGTTCCCATGTATCTCTAAATATTTTTCATCTGCTATTATTACAATTTTTGATGAATCTTGTACTTTTACATTTTCAAGTATTCTGACCCAAAAAACGATTTTTTATTGACATTTATAGAACAAAAAACTAACAAAATTTAAAATGTCTATAAATAGCTCAAAACTAGTCAAAATATTTTGAAAATTTTATCATGTATGTATATAGACAATTATAAAATAAATATTTAGTGAACATTTTATGATTATTAGTTTTTGAATTACAACAAGATAAGAATATTGTTCTATGAGAATTTATAAATTTACGAGTGAATATTCAATGTCTAATAACTTCAAACGATCGAAAAAAAATTAATTTGACTTTCCGGTGAAATTTTATTTGTTTGTTAAATATAGGAAAAATTATGGGGAACCTTGTATCAAATTTTCAAATCTTGATAAACATATAGAACATTTTTTATGAATTTCTAAATTTTATATTCATAGAGAAATGATAATTTTATCAACAATTTTATTTATTTGTACTTTTCTCTCTTGCGTTTTTTATTATTTTCTATACTGCAGTATGCACAATGACATTTTCAAAATATTAAGACTAATTATTAGCTAATAATAGCTTGAACATATTTACACAATTATATGGACACGGTACGTATATATAGGTATAACTTATTGACTTATTAATTTTTATACGTTAATAACGAAATTATAATAATTAATAATATAATATAATATACTAGCTAACCCCGTATAGTGAGGAGTGAAGGGCGAAGAAGAAGAAGAATATGCGTAATTTTACAACATATTTGATGTAGAATATTTATTATTAACTTTTTAGTTAAAATTATATTATTATTTATTTTCTTAAAATTTAAAATTTAAAAAACACTCTTTATATGACATTTTAATAAAATTACCCAATTTTATTAAATTAGTTCAATTAGTGTTTAGTGAGTATGAAATGAATAAAACTAGTTTCTTTTGAAAGAGTGAATTGAATACATTTTTTATTTAGTATTGTTATCCTAATAAAATGAATAAAAACAGTTGTTGACAGGTCGATGGTTAGTCGATGGTAGTCCACAAGTTATATTGTTTGACATTGGTTCAGCTGCTTGGAAATTAGACGAATACAAGCAAACTTTATGGGATACGTGCAACATAGGAATTCCACATTTAGATGTAGAAGCTAATGATGCCGTAATTTTGGGATATTTAATATCTGAATTTCTTTCAGAAGTAAGTACATTATGCAGCTCATTAAAATATTAAAATTTAATATATTATAATTATTTATACGTCTTATATATAAAGGAGACTCCAGCCATTAGTATTTATCTGTAAACGTGTGTTAGTGTTTTTTGAATATAAAAACTCTACGTAGAGTTCCTTCAAGGCTTGTAAATCATTTATGATGCATTACAACCCCCACACCCCAATAGCCTCAAAGGCTATTTGCGTCTATGCATATAAGTGCAATGTAGATACGTAATATGTTTAAGTTTAACCCTTTTTGTGTATATTTTCTAAAACCTAGAAAAGGGCAAACGTACAGTTATATCAAGTACACATATAGTTATGGATCGAAAATTATTTAAATACATTTTTGCATTTTCAGTTCCGTGTGGCAGCAGCAGCATACATTGATTCAACGCCATTGGTTGTTGCTCATTTTCACGAATGGCAAGCTGGCATAGGGTTGATAGCATTACGTACAAAAAAAGAACCAATCGCTACAGTATTTACAACTCACGCCACATTATTAGGTCGATACCTCTGTGCTGGAAATACTGACTTTTACAATAATTTAGAAAAAGTATGTTTAATTTTTTTACATTATGTTTAGTGTACTTGCTTTGAACAAATTTATTCTTATACCTATATAATTAATGCGCTTAAATAAGTTCAAATATATCCTCTTATTTTTTCCATACAAATATTTCAAGTGGTTCTTGGTCACTTTGTACGGTCGGACATTAAAAGTGCAAACGTGGACACTTTGTACTTATACAATCGGGTAAAAATTAAAGTTGAAAAACGTGGGCACCTATTGTACGGTCAGGTAAAACTTTAGATTGTAGAACGCGGACACTTTGTACTACTATAGACAAATAACAAATTATATAAACATAAACTAAAGGTATAGGTATAATATTAAAAGGCCTGATGTCATGACCAATTTTATTAAAAATGTTATAAGTTTAAATATTATTTGGTATAGATACCTAATTTTGTAATATAAATATAATTATAATTTATAGCGCTAATTATGTTCGGTTGTTACCAGCTAACCTGTACATTTAAAAAGCTTGATTATTTCGGCTTGTTTATATACTATATTTATAAAATATTTAAATAACTTTTAAATATGAAATAAATAAAATAATGTTTAAATCTAGTCAAACTGTATAACATTAATCATTATATATATACATTTCATATATGTACTTATATTTACTTAATAATATATACTTAAATACTTATGTGAATAATTATAGTTCAAAGTTCTGAAATGAAAGTTTTTACCTGCAGATCGTACAAAGTGTTTGCGTTATACATTTTAAAGAACGGAACATATAAAAAGTGACCGTTAACCATATGAAACCCAAAGTTAATCGTTATTCTTTAGTGAGTTAACACTTAAATTTGATGTAACTACCATTAAACTTATACTCTTAAAAGTACAAAAATTATAAAAATATTATTTATTGGTAAATTTTAATTTTTTATACATAATTTTTAAAATAACTAACAAAAATAAATAGCTTTAAAAATGTCCCTTGAATGAAATTATTCTACTACCTAAGTATTTGAAAAATACGAACTCTCAAAATGAATGTTTATATACCTATTTAAAGTTATGCATTTTTTAATTTTACAGTGAAACTTCCACATTACTAAGTATTATGGGCAACCAAAAAATCATGTTATAGAAAATTAAGTAAAATAGCATTAAACAATTTTTACTAATTTGGTTTAGTTCTCAAAATTTGTTAAATGGAAGTTCGTTATATCGAAGTTTCATTGTGTTATCATTTCTTATTAAATACCACTTATAAGTATCGGTACTTGAAAAATTTTCAACTTTAAAATATGCTTTTAAAACTAAAAAATCACCATTCACGTACTATAGTTTTGATATTTTTTTGTTATGTCATGGAACATTGGAACTAATTTATAGCTTACTTAGTAATAGGTACCTATTGCTAGTAACCCACAAACACATACAAATGCAACAGTTTTTGAGTCTACATTTATGTTTTATACCTAAAGTCTTCCATACATTTTTACTGTATATTTCTTATTAAAATGTATATAGTAGACGTATCACATATGCGCATAAAACAATTTTATGGTTAAATTTAAATATAAAATATAAAACACAATAATTATACAATAATTTATTATACCTATACATAATATATATTATATTTCAAGAGCGTCAGTGTACATCATATACATTCATATAATATAGGTATATGGAGTGTGATTGCAATATTTTCAATAGTTTTGATTAATTTTCAAAAAAAACTGTATTTACAACAAAGTTTTATTTTTTAGTTCAATCTAGATGAAGAAGCTGGTAAAAGACAAATTTATCACCGTTATTGTATGGAACGAGCTGCAGCACATGTTGCACACGTTTTTACCACAGTATCTGATATTACCGGAAAAGAATCCGAGTACTTACTCTCCCGGAAGCCTGATATTATAACTCCCAACGGGTTAAACGTTGTCAAATTTTCAGCATTACATGAATTTCAAAATCTTCATTCGCTGTCTAAAGAGAAGATTCACGATTTCGTCCGTGGCCATTTCCATGGGTACCTATTATAAAAATAATACATTTATATTTATTATTTACCATTAGTATAAACTATAAATAGTAGTGTATTTTATAAATATATATTGTTAATGTTGAACCTGAGATAATATCATAAGGACAATAATAATTAATAATATCACAAAACTGTTAGTACCTACATTAGCAGTTGGGTGTGAAATAATTGGGGAAGGTATGCCGTACATCTCTGTAGAATTATTCAATTAAAAAATTACAATATGTATTAAAAATTACATTGCGTTCAAAAAAATGTATCGAAATATAATACTGTAATTTCCTACAGTGAAACAAATTTATAAGAAAATCAAAAAATATTTTGATAAAATAACCAATTAGATCCGTAAATTTGATAAACGATAAATACTAAACAAAATACGACCTATACCTTATATTTATCTATGACTTGTATTTTGTTATACATTTATATAAAATATTAAATGATTAACACGTTATACTCGATAGATAGATACATACATAATTATAACGATGATATTTTATCTTTGAAAAAATTAGTAATAAATCGGGTTTCGGGCTGTAAATTAAGTGCATTAAATTTAAAACCCCTTTAAAAATGTCTTATAAATACACTAACATCTCAAAAATCTAGTATAAAATGCACTATTGAACTATAATATTTCAATTTTAATATTACAATATAAAATCTTTTAAATTAAAGATATTTTTATTATTTTTATTTTTATTAAGTAGGTGTGGCGTGCGTAGACAAAACTTGTAAAATATTTATAAGACAAAAATTTAAAAATAATTCATATTATAATGCGTGTAAAAAGTTTCAACTGACGAAAAGACATGAAAATGAAAAGAAAAGTTTCAAAATGTAATTTATTAGTAAAAAGTTCAAACTTTGTGTTAAAGTAAAAACAAATAATTTGTCTACAAATTCACTGCCCGACTAATAAGTAATAACTATTAAAGTATTATCTAATAATATAATATTTGGATTACTGGGGACTTGGATTTACGTGTAATCACTACCGGGCTTAACCGACAAATAAATAAATAATTTAATCACCGCATTTTCATTCGAATTTATTATAATATGTTTGGTTTTCATATGCTAAAATGCTAAACACACTGATTTATCTTTATAACAGACATTATAATTTCGATCTGGAGAAGACGTTATATTTCTTTACGGCTGGTAGATATGAATTTTCTAACAAAGGAGCAGACATATTTATCGAAGCGTTAGCTCGTTTAAATCATTATTTGAAAGTAAGTCAATAAACAATAGTCGGTATATCACTGATCATATTTAACCAATGAGAAACAAAAAATGATTTTCAATTACAGAATGCCAATTCAGATATGACTGTCGTAGCATTCCTTATATTTCCCGCACGAACGGATAACTTCAACGTGGAAAGTCTCCGTGGCCATGCGGTTACCAAAAGCTTACGAGACACTATACTAGAAATACAAACGAAAATCGGCCGAAGGATTTACGAAATTTGTCTAAGGTTAGTGTCAATAACGACATAATTTATGCGCGAAATACGATGTATTATAATTCTAACTCATGTAATGTTCTGTCCGGATTTGTTTTACAGGGGACGAATGCCTGTCGAAGAAGAGTTGTTGAACAAAGAAGACACCGTCAGGTTGAAACGGTGTCTGTACGCTTTACAGAGGGACGACTTGCCACCGGTAACCACTCATAACGTAGTGAATGATTGGTGCGATCCCGTACTGAACACGATACGGAGATGTAAGCTGTTCAACACCACAGCCGACAAAGTTAAAGTAAGTTATATAGGTACCTAATTTATGACTGATGTTCAAATGATGACAATTTTCAACGGTGGAAAATATTGATTCTGTACCAAAAATATAAATTATTTGGTTTTCAATAAAGACAGGAATCACCCACTACAGAAACAATAACAATTTTTTTGTCGCATTGAGACTTGAGGGCTGAGAGTATACCCATGGTTTTTAAAAAATAATTTTTAGAATATACACTATACAGCGTATACAAAGTATACCTAGTGATGTTAAAATGCGTAATTTTTTTTTTGTCTATTACCCTATAGAACCCTGAAGTAGGTAAACTTTTAACCATTGGAAATTGAACATAGGTGATAAACACTATTGTATATTTATAACTAACAACCCAATTTCAAAATGGCTTAATAATTTCAAAGAACATTTTAAAAACCACCATAACACAAGAATTATTATAACTATATATAGTAACTAGAAATAATGAAGTTACAATTCATACCTAGTAAATTTTATTCTTAATATCAAATTAATATTCTAATAATATTAACTAATATTTTATTTTTTTAATATAGGTACAATTTGTGTAAAATAATTTTATACCATGTGTACCTATATCTATACCTATATCTCATAGTATAATATAAACTCATACATCTCTAAGTATAGTACCCTATGGGAACACCATTTTACCTCCATTGTATATTGTGCCATAACCACCTCTATCAACATTCTGTGCACCGGAACAAGCCCGGATTGAGGATTAATTGGGCCCCGGGACACCTTACATTTTAGTGGGCCCTCTTTCAACTTTAACTTCAAAATAATTGAATCATTACATATTAACGACTTTATATCATTGTATAATTTTTTTCCATACAAAAAATATACAGGGTGTATCATATGTCATTGTATGCTGTTTTTTTTTTAACAATTATGAAAAGATGATATGGAATTTCGTTAAAACAAAAAAAGACGTGTTTCTTTATTTTTAATAGGCAATTTTCTTACAATTTCAAAGTTTTTAAACACGCAGTTGTACCAATAATAAAATCAACTTTATTTTTTCAAATAGTAACCACTTTATTTTTTGATGGATTCTGGTAAAACTTTTTTTCTGAATATTTTGACAGTCAAAATTTGACATAATTTAATGATCAATTTTGGTTCGCTAGGTCATTAACTATGGTCCTCTAAAGTTTAGTTTAATATGCATTAATACTTATAACTGAAATACCTAATTTACAAGAGCTAAATATTTTTTTCTTATAACTACCTTTTGTATACTTAAATAGTTCAATCTGTAAACTAAAACGCTCAAAAAAAAAAAAAAAATAAAAAAATATAACAACATTTTTGGCAAACATAGTTCATTATTTATAGTAATTTTTCGTGGTATAAAATGGAGAAAGATTTTATTTTATAACTAAATAATTAAATTATATATAATTAAATTTAATAATTGACCTACTATACCTACCTACTTAAATAATATTTTTTTTTTGAAAACTGTATTGGACGCGTTAAAAAAAATATATTTTGGGGATAAAGATGGGCCCCGGGATCCGCCCCCCATAATCCGGACTTGCACCGAAATAAACAAAAAGCTCATGTTATATTCGTCGTGTATGGTTTTATAGATTGTGTTCCACCCGGAATTTTTGTCCTCGACTAACCCACTGTTTGGATTGGACTATGAGGAATTCGTGCGCGGTTGTCACTTGGGAGTATTTCCCAGCTACTACGAACCTTGGGGATACACCCCAGCCGAATGCACGGTCATGGGAATCCCGTCAATTACTACAAACTTGTCGGGTAACTACTATTATTGTCATTATTATTAAAAATTGTTAATATTGTAAGATTATTATTAAAAAAAATTGTTTTGTAACCTTGGTCCATTTTTGCTTGGATTATATTTGATTCATTTTTTTTTCGAAAAATGTCGGTAAAAAATGATTTGGTTGGTCAAAAAGCTTAAAAATGTAATACAAGATTAGTACAAGGTTCTCATAAGTTTTTATCATAGCTATTTATAAATATTAACGATACATAGTCACGATTATTATTTTTATAAGTGTTTAAAGTTCGAATGTTGTCAAAACCATAATATTAATTTGTAGTTAAAAATTTATAAAATATTCAATTTGTACAGCTAAAGCTTCAAGATTTAAAAAATCCCTCATATAAGTACCTAGTTCTTACTGTAGCAAAAAAAAAAAAATCACTGATCATTTTAGGAAAATAGTTATGCAAATACAATGTTTTTTTGCAAAAATGAATTCAACCTACACATATTATTAGTTATTAGGTACCTACTAAAAGCAATGTTAATACAATACCAAATATCCTAGGAAATAACCTGACACACCGTTTTCGACCAGAATCAATTGTTATAAACAATGATATATCTTTGAATTCAAATTAAACACATTACTGTGGCACATTCGACACTGTACATCAGAGTAGTACCCACGATATACAATAGCTTTATAATACTTTAATACCTATAGGTATGATTTTTACGAAGTATTTTGTTTATTATAACTATGGAACGGACTTAAGTGTAATAAAAAATCAAAATATATACATACATATATGTCTACTTATTTTTATCGAAATATTTATAACAAAATTTGGCGACGATTTGGTCGCGAAATATTTTTGTACTCACTGAAACGTTCCACATCAACTGATGTAATGGGGACATACTTCATTTTGGCTTCATAAAGTGGTGCGGGTTCAACGTCCAATGATTCTGTGGGATTTAGTCCTATTTATGTATGTCTCTAATTATTTTCATATTTTTAGTCCATGATTTTTCTCACATTTTTTTAAACTAAATTAATATTTTCTATGTGTCCTTGTGATTTTTCTAGTTTATTTTGTGCTTCTTCAACAGTGCATACGCTTTCTGACAAGGGTGTATTTCTAGTTTTCCAGGTGTATTGTAACAAAAAACTAAAAATCACAGGCCCAATGTACCTAAGTTAAACTATTTTCAACCTTCTTTTTATAATGCTATTTGTAGGTATCTATAGTTAATTTTGGCTTTTGAGTGAAAAGGCAAATAATATTGTGTGTCATTATAACCGGAACATGGCGTATTAAGTTTTAATTTATATTATTATATGAATTAAATAATATCTGTGGATATTACCTGGTGTTTGCATATTATTATTACTAATCCGACATAAAAATGTAGGAACCTAAATCATGGTACCTACCTACCCAATCTGTGGAAATAGCATGCACCCCAATATATTATAATTTATAAGATAATATAATATGGATCGTATACGTATATAATATTATGTTAGTTGAATTATAATTTTGCGATTTTCAGGTTTCGGTTGTTTTATGGCCCAGCACATCGCTGATCCTTTAAGTTATGGAATTTACATCGTGGACCGTCAAAACATCAGCATCGAAGAATCTGTCAGACAACTCGCGCAGTATATGTACGATTTTGCGAGAATGAGCCGTAGACAACGAGTGATCCAGCGAAACCGTACAGAACGGTTAAGCGATTTGCTCGATTGGCGTAATTTGGGTATTGTAAGTGTACATTGTAAAACTATTACAATTATTTCGTTAGGCGATTCGATTTCGGCTGTGCTTTCTACCAAAACAATCCTATTTTATGCCAACTGTGCCGCCTATCCTGGTCATCGGATAAAACTTCTGAAAACATATTCGAATCCATCATAAAGTTAACTTGAAAACGTCTTCCATTTTTTTGAACTGAACTTAACTTAAGCCCTTAATCCTTTGAAATTAGATTATTAAATTTTGAACATAAATAATTTTAAAATGTTACTAATATTGAAGTGGAAAAATCAATTTAAAAATATAAGAAAGTTGGTCTTAAAGGGGCTGGAGCGTGATTCATTTTCGGTCGAAAACATAGCTCATGACTTCAATTACTACGCCCAATATAATGTTCTGATAAAAATTTTAAAAGAAGATTTGAATTCGTCACTGAATTATCTATGCTTTGTCAATTTCATTTTTCTGATTTAAATTTTTTTTTATTTAGAAATATACTAACAAAAAGAGTAAAAATAGATCATTTTCATAATTCAAATTTAAATACATTGATATAGAATATGAAAAATGTACGATAGTCAAAGCATAGTAAATTTAGTGGATAATAATTCAAATCTGCTTTCAGAATTTAAATAGGAACATCAAGCGTAGGGATTGAAGTCACTGATAGTATTTTTTTGAAAAAAAAATGTTTGTAATTGTATAAAGTAATATGTGGTGACATGTGCATGTGTGTAGGTAAAATGACAGACATACATAATATCCGGTCACTATGATGCCCCTACAATGTGATCGGTACTACGGAATTACACACACTTATGTTCATTTACTTTCACATTCACAAGACCCATATAACTTAATATAAAATATAAAATGCCTAGTTTTTACTCCTTAGAATGGATTACGCTCCAGCCCCCTTAAATAAATTTCACGACGAGTTCAATTAGGTAACCTAATAATATGTTTTTAGACATTATATCGGATTAATAGAGTGGTCAATACAATCGGCAAAAAATTGATACTTTTCGCCAAAATAAATAAAAACAATTAATATTCGTGTAGTGCAATATTTATTTATTTAAAATTTTAAACTTGTTGGACAGAAGCTTATTTAAGATATAGAACAGAATTTTGTATTTACAATTATAGCAATAATAAACACGAAATTGACATGTGGCGTGCATTCGAGGGAGCGTTCCACTAATTCTTTTAAGTTGGGTTTTCATTAGAGCCCGAACGCGAACAAATGCTACCGAACGAACCGCAATATGTCCGTTTGTCTAGCACTAAAGTTCGCTCCAAAGGCAGTCTGAACAAAGCTACCGTCCAGTAGCATACATAGACAAGTGTACTATACTGGTACCACCTACGGGATATTCGCTTGCATTCGTTCGTGTCCGGGCTCTAATGTTAACTCACCTTTGCGCAGTCCACTAATATTCACTTCGCACACATTAACGCAACCCGCAAGCACGCGCATCAAAATTTGCCTATACTGAACTCCTTAAAAAGTAAAAACGGTCGTCGGCAGTGTAATCGAACCTCCCCGTATCTAATACAAAATCGGTTCGCAAATTACGACGATAAACGCTTAGGCTAATATGTTGACACTTGACGTTAATAATCACATTGGTTTGCAGTATTATCGTCAGGCCAGGTTGAAGGCATTATGTCAAGTGTTCCCGGATATGTTTGATAAAGAAACAGAAACGTTATGCATCACAGAAGCATCGAGACGTCGATACAACTATCCTCGTCCTTATTCTGAACCACCGTCACCATCGAGTAGCCGACCGACCACACCTGGAGCTTCACTACACGGTTCAGATGACGAAGATATTGATGATGAGCGTGAGGTAACGAAAAATTGTTATTCGAGATGAACGGTGTTCCTTTTGTTTTTTGTGGAATCTTTATTTAGTGGACAAACATGATTAATCATATATATAGCAGAAAATAAAACTAACCCATTATTATAAGTAGGGCCCGGATGTTAATGCCCTAAAAAAACTATGAAAATGATCTTAAAAAAAATGGATTTATGACAAAAAAAACACTAATCCCCCAAATTTTATATTCATATTTTAACCAAAACTATTGTCGTCAGTACTAAGTATCACAGTTAATAGCACGGTGTGTATCAATAAAGATTAGAAAAGTATTAGAATTTAAACTGATGACCACCTAGTATCTATATTATAAATTGGTTATTATAGCCGTCGGCTGCGACTTCGATTAGGCCATGGGCGGTATTTTTCTTCGGACAAGTCACGGTGTCCGGAGAACAAGTGTCGCCATCCCCCACCCGAGCATGGCAGATACCTACGGGTGCCCAATCAAAAATTCTGCCAAACTAAACACATACGTGTTCCTCCCCCTACCGACTTAATAACCTACAGTTAAAACCAAAAAATAGCTAATGGCCTCAGGATCAATAAAAAAAAAAAAAGTAAAAAAATGCCATATACCTTCAAAAAACGACCATAAGTCACAAAAATAATCTAAAAACGAAGTAATGCATAACTTTAGAAAATAAAAACAAGTTATATAGATTTGTATGTTATTGAAAAAGGTTTTAAACTAGAAAAGCATCGTCTATGATGTTTCAAAAATAGATGCAACCCAGGCCCTAATTACAAGGTTTTCATTGTTAGTGGATAGTTTAACTGTATTCTAATCTACGCATTTTTTTTATTTTTTCAGCTTGCGGAGCTTTCGGAACATAAAAGTTATTAACTATACCTACATAGTTTGTTGCTGTAATAAATATTAAATATTATATTTAACAAATAACATAATACTTCTGAAAAATGTATTTTAAATTTTCTATGTGTAAAAAAAATTAGTTGTTTTTACTAAAAATACATATATTTTAATGAGAGTCTATGTCACAATATTTTTTTTTTCGTTTATGAAAAAAATAGAAAAATATAATTAATTGATTTAATATAAAAAAAAAAAAAAAATAGTAAAATAGTATTTTTTTCTGATATGAAAATCAGCAATAATGTATAAGTACATACATACAATAAGTCTTTAATAATGTATCTTAAATAATTATCATTAGTTGTTATGGCAATGCTCAGGTCACAAAATATAAATACACATGTACAAATAAACTTAATTATTTAAAAACGCTTACAATAATATTTTAAAAACTTAATCTAAGTAGGACATCAATTTATCAAAGCAATGATAAATAGAACAAAAATATTGTATTCTAAAAATTGTTACAAACAATGAATAAAACAACAATATACAAAATTGTAATAAAATTCAATTATTATCAAAAATAAATATTTAACAAAGCCTTTTACAGCTATTAGGCGACGGGGGTGGTGCATTTGGGCTAAAATAAGTGCTTGAAGATGGCGAATGTGATCGAGGAGTAGGGGGCGGAGGACAGGGTTCAAGAGGTAATGCAAAATCTGAATCATCATACATATCGGTGGGCAAATCAGTTTGAGAACACAATGTGGGGCAAGGAGGTTCGTAACGCTCATCATAACACAAGTATTGATTTGCTCGGATGTAATCATTTGTCTGCATCGTTAGTGTGGTTGTAGGACTCGGCGGTGGATTAAGGGGGCTACAGTTTGATGGCGAGATCAAGTCAATGTGTGTTCCATTTTGCATAGCTGTATAAGCGGATGTTGAAGAATATTGTCTGGGAACAGGTATAGTAGTGTACGTAACTATATTATTGCTAGTCAGACTTGGAGTATGATCTAGATCACTGAAAACAGATAAGAAATGTAAAATGTATAAATCAATATAATTGTACATTGAGGAAATTTTATTTTACATACCTTTTAGCACAACGATATATAATGACCAACAACAAACTGAATACAGTTACAAAGAAAATTATTGTGAAAAACAATGTGCCTTTGAATGATTTGTCGCTATTGGCACTTGTGGTATGGCCCACATTTCTAATCAACGAACAAGCCAAATAAGTTTCATCAGATCCATCTATACAATGTTTCCAACCGTCACACACTTCCTTGACCGGTATGCATGCACCATTAGAAATGCATTGATATCTATCGTTTGAAAGCAATCCGGATTCACAGCACCGAGATTCGTCTAAACCATCAGGACACTGTTTAGTACCATCACACACCCAGCTTCTATCTGAAAACGATCAAACATATAACAATTTTAACATGTTTTTGCTTTGTTAATTGATTTTTTTTATGTACACACCTATACAACGGCCATCTAAACATTTGAATTGATGTCTACTACACTCTGAACAATTAACTTCATCTGAACCATCATGACAGTCTGTTTGGCCATCACAGCGCCATATCAACGGCATACATTCTGCACTCAGTGAATTGCATATAAATTGTTCAGGGCCACAAACTGGTACATTCACACATTGGCGGTCACTCATTATGAGTCCTAGGGGACAAGAGCATTGATGGCTGTTGGATGTACTCTCATTGACTCCAGTGACAATGCACAAGTGTGAACACTGGCCATGCTTGTTCATTGCACTGCAAGGATGCAATGCTAAAATCTAAAATATTAATTTATAAATTATTTAATAAATAATGTGAACAATTTAAATTATGATAAATATACAATCAAAAAGATAATCAAAAAAAATCGCTTTCATCAAATGAAGTTGTATAAATAGTATTTAACACATTTGCTGCATTTGTCGGCTATAGCCGACGGACCTGTTTTTTCACGGTGCGTCTATCGGATATATCCGACGCGTAGGTATATGAACTGTGCGCCTGTCGGATATAGCCGACATCAGGTCTGTTGAATTAAATGTGCTATAAAATAGTGACACACTACAGTAATGTTTTTATTTTTACACACGCCTCTGCACAGAAAAATTCTCGTTATTTCAGTCCAATCTGTTTATAAATAACTTATTTGGTTGATTTTTTTTCGGTCAAACATTACGAATAGTAACTTATTTGATTATCGTTATCGCAATCTATTATTGTACATTTGTACATCGATATAATTGTTTATAATACTATGATTAGTATGATTTCTTATTCAGTTTATTTCTGTTCGTACTGTCAATCGTGTGCGTGTCTCTCGTCTGTTATACGATTATTTTTTCAACTGTCGATAATAAAATGGATGATCCAGCGGGCCTGTCTAAAAGATTACGGAAAACAACGAGCAGGGAAGGTATGTTGACTTCAGAGGATTTAAACCATATTATGAACTGATCTTCCGATGAAGATATTGATAGTGGAAGTAGTTGGAGTGGAGGTAATCGAGAATATATTGACAGTAGTGACGATGAGGAAGAAAACTCAGAACAGGCAGAACCAAATGTTGTAGTTCAACAAAATCAAGATATACAAAATGGATCTGATGTCTGGCATGAAGATAAGTACATGGCACAACCAATACCTTTTACTGGTACAACAGGTCTTATCGTTTCACCTACAGGTAACAACCCATATGATTTTTTTAAATTATGCGCGAACGAAACCCTTTTTACTTTTATAGTAGAACAAACTAATAATTATGCTGAAGAAATATTTTTAAGTGAAAATATAACGGATAAATCTAGAATTACCAAATGGAAAATCTTAACTGTAGCTGAATTCAAAGTATTTTTGGGTCTTCTTTATCATATGGGAACTATTCGTACGAATAGACTACAAGATTATTGGAAGAGGGGCTATCTTTTTGACGTGCCATGTTTTAACTCTCGTATGAGTAGAGATAGGTGGATGTTAATTTTACGTTGTTTACATTTTGCGAAAAATCCAGCACAAGATGATGCGCCCCAACCTAGCAATCGTTTGTATAAAATTAACCCTCTTCTAGATATATTTCATGAAAATATCGATCAAATTCAATATCCAACAAGAGTGTTTGCTATAGATGAGTCCTGTGGAGAGGCTGTTTGGTTTTTCGTCAATTTATTCACGGAAAAAGACATAAATATGGAATTAAAATGTATGTTCTGACAGATTCATTGGGATTTGTTTTAAAATGTATAATTTATTCTGGTTCAAATGATACTGAAGTTGGAGGTAAAGGTCATGTAACTAATGTTGTGAAAAAATTATTAGAAGGCAAATTAGGAGTTGGTCATAGCATATACATGGGTAATTATTATAATAGTGTGGAGTTAGCTCAATACCTTTTAAACAATAATACATATTGTACTGGCACTTTGCGTGCAAATAGGAAGAATAATCCTCAAGAAGTAATTAAAAAAAATTTAAACAAAGGAGAAATGATTCAAAGGTTTATTCAAGAGGATACTTGTATAATGAAGTGGAGAGATAGGAGAGACGTACTAGTAATATCAACAGAATATGATGGAACTTTGGTGGAAGAAATTAATAAAAAGGGAAACCAAATTACAAAACCGAAAGCTATACTTCAATACAACAAGTTTATGGGGGGCATAGATCATTCAGATCAAATGTTATCCTATTACTCATGTGAACATAAAACTATGAGATGGTATAAAAAACTAGGTATTCACATTCTCCAAATTATTTTAGTAAACAGCCATAATTTATTCAACAGTGGATCAAAACTTAATTTATACGATTTTCGTTTGTCTGTCATTAAAACATTGATAAAAGAAGGACTGGAAACTACTTTAGCACCACGTTTTACTCCTCAACCCAAAACAGGAAATGACTATCCTAAAATGGTCGAAAGAAATGAAAAGAAAAAGAAAAAAGTTCGTCGACGCCAAGAGTGTATTAAAACCAAAAAACGTTCGGAACCTGATATCTACTGCCCAACATGCCCAGGTGAGCCAGGACTCTGTGTCTACCCATGTTTCAAAAACTACCACCAATAAATAAAATTATTGTTTTAAATGCTCTGCAAATTAAGAAATTGTTATGTTTTTTTTTAGGTTAAGAACAAAGGTACTTTTTATTTTATTTTGAATGTTGTAATATTTTATTTAAAGGAAAATACAATAAATACATTAAAAGTTATGAATGTTGTTTTTGCTGCTAATTGCTAACAAGAACAGGGTAGTTCCAGAAACTTGATGAATGTTAACCCAAGCCCCCCCCCACCACCCTGGAACCACCCCTGAATATGTAATAACCCTTTGAAAATAAAAAATACGCCCTTTCCCAGAAATATTTATGAATAATTACATCACCAAGTGCGCCTGTCGGCGATATCTGACACTAATAAATTGTCCGAATTGGTGGCACGCTCCTAGCGAAACATCGATATATTTGTGATGCATCGAACGTGTCGCAACTAATTATTTGATGCAGTGAATGTGTAAAGGAAAATTTAAAAGCAAATGTAATAATTTAAGGTTTTAAGATTCAGACTTATGTGAGTTCAGAATCAGTTTACTTTAATTTTTTGAGAAATATTATAAAAGATAAAACAAAATAAATATTTTATTACCTCTGGAGTAGGAATATATATAGCAATTATGTCAATTAAATGAGGAGTTTGATTCATGACAGTGCCTCCTTCAGTAACATAACCAGTGGATTTATTAACTCTTTCTATCACTTGTTTTTCTTTATCAATCCAATACAAATATGGTCCAAGAACAGCTATATTAGTGATTAGTGCACCATCAAATGAAATCAATGTTTTCCTAAAATTACAAATTAGAAATAAAAATTGAATTTAAATATATTCAGTCAAATATTCTATAATAATATATATACACAAGTTTGGAGAAACAACTGAAATATATTTCAAATCAATTTAAAAAAAATGTTTTTTGTATTTGGAAATTAAGAATAAACTTTATAGGAATTGTAACTATTGGCAAGTGGTAACAATGACAAAACTAATAGAATAATATTAACTTTTAAAACAATTTTTTCGCCTAAACTTGACATAAAATATTGCTTGTTTGTACCCAACACTCAACTTATAAGACCAAATCATTAAAATTTATATGAAAGTAAGGTGGGGATAATGTGATTCTGTACAAGATATTGTCCACTCTTTTCCGCTTATCAGTATAACTGTTAGAAGTTATTGTTATAGTAATAAATATTAAAAAAATTATAGTTGTATATTATTTTTATAAAATATTCCAAGAAATAATTTACTTAAAATATTTCATTTCAAATAGTTAAAATGTATAGTTAATAATTATGTATATACATTTTGTATTTATATTTTTTTTAGTCAAAATAAATAAATTACAGTAGTACTAGTACACATTGGGTATTTTTTTAGGTAGATAGGTGTGTTTATAATACCAAATAAGCAATTTTAGTGGATATTCCATTAAGAGTCAATCTATTTTGTATATATTATTTATGTAAGTAACTATTTGATGAATTTAATTTACCATAGTTAAATTTAATTTAAAATAAACAAAAGTGCCATTCCAACTCTGATGTATATAAAACATATATATTTATTGTTTGTTTACCTTTGATAACCATGAAGATCACAAACATCTACTTTACTTGAATACGAAAAATAAACCATATTTTGTACCCTGTCAACAGTAAGTGCTTCGAGAGATAACAAATCAGAGGCGATGATAACTCTATTATGACCATCAATACGAGATCTTATTACTCTGTGTTGACTTCCCAAATCAGTCCAATAAATATAACTAGAATTTTAAAACAAATTATCTAATTAGAGAACCAAGAATCTTAAAAATACAAATGTTTACCCTTTCTCGGGATGTATTGCCAAATTTCTTGGTTTTTCCCCATCAAAACTTTTAAATACAGATCCTTGGAAGCTGCTATTTGTTAAACGAGTTACGTTGATAGTATCCGTTACAGTACAAGTCCAAAACAATAATCTGTTATATGGATCCAAAGCGAGATCATATAAATTATATGTATTGCCATTGTTTCCAATAAACATATTCGGGTTTGAACCATTCTCGTGACAACGTTTAATCATTTGTGTTCTACCATCAATCTAAAAAATACATAATTATCAAACATAAGTTGAGGTTCTTAGAAAATTAATAATATTAAATAATTTTACCCAATAAATCATGTGCGATATTGGATCATATTCAACTGCCTTTACATGTTTCAATCCTATGACAGGGAGTGAGGAATCAGAAGAATCGTCTATATCCATTACCACTCTGTAAAATGTTGTTTTCTGTGCCACAATCAAAAAACTATTTGGTGCTAAATAATAAATAATAGTAATTAGTTTCTAAATAGTATTAAAAACTAAGAATACAAATTTAATTCTTATTTTTATTAAGTTTAAACTGTGGATTGTTAAACCTTGATTAAAATATTTGAGTAGTTTTTTTTGTTGATTTGTAAATAGTTTTTATTAGTTGATATTTTTCAAACAAATTATATTTACCAGAGCAAGTGTTATTTTTAAATAATGTAAAATGTGTTTCACATGAACAGTGATATGGCAAAGGTTCATGATCTTTTGTTGATCCTTTTACAAGACACAATTGTTGGCATCCTCCATTATTTATAGCGCATGGATTTGTTCCGGTTTGACTTAATTTATCAAAGGTTATCAAATCCGTAACATGATCTAAATTTATTTTAGTTTGCTTTAAAATTGTACCACTTTGAATATCGACTTGGAAATAAGTTCCATTTGACCAATCCAACCAGTACAAGGACCCCTAATTTTTTTTAAATAATTAATACAAAAATTGACAATACATTGCAAATATTTAAATTATAATGTAACCATTTTTTACCCTGAAATATGTTATTGCAGATGGAAAACTACCAAAAGGAATAGAGACAATTTTACTTTGACGTCTTCCGTTTAAATCAATACTTTCGATAGATCCACTATTTGGCGTCAATGTTGTCCAATAAATCAGACCACTGTCATAATCTGAAGTAATGCTTACAACTCTACCAATTTTATTTATCAAACAATGTTTTCCTTCACCGTTCATAGATGATTTATGAATTGATCCAGTAATTCCATCAAATTCACTCCAATACATAAATCTAATAAATAAGAAAAATATTATAAGAATCAAATAAATGTATATTATATTATACTAACCCCTTTTTAGGATCAAGTAATAAATTTTTTGGGTTTTTAATGTCATTCCAAAGTAAAACTTTACGCATAGTTCCATCTAATCTAGATACTTCAATTCGCTTAGTGCCAGAATCACTCCAATATAAGTTACCACCAATCCAATCAACAGCTAATCCTATTAAAAAAATATATATATTAATTTGAATAATCTGTATACAATAATTTGTAAATTATAAAATGTATATTTAAACTTATTTTATAGTTTGGAATATTTTGTTATACTGCTAAATACTACAATAAATTAATAAAAAATTACCTTCTGGAGTTTGTAGGCCGAATGTAATAATTCTTTCTGCCATTGATCCATTTAAGTAAACTCTATTGATTGTTTTTAATCTGACATCAGTCCAATAAACTCGTTTATTTTTGATATCGACATCAACCGCACTACAAGTTCATAAAATAACTAATCAACATTTACCAATATTAACGTATATCATTTTAATACCCAATGGTTTAGAAACAGATTTACAAACTTGATAACAAAACATATTTAATATTATGTTTTATAATAATTATACAACATAATATTAATGTATTATTATTAACCCTAGATCACAAGCATTTCAAATATTCACTAGAATACAAGGACACAGTCTTTTTAGTTACACTCAGTACGGCAAACTATACTTAACTAGCTAAAATCTCACCGGTCACAATGAAAATAACAAACTGTCGATATCGTTTATCGAGCGGCAAAATTATTATTATAAAAGTTATTATATTGGAAAACACAATATAAAAATAACCCAGTTAATTTATGCAATCACACACACTGTCTTTTGGACAGATTTAATGTCTAGTAATTAACTTTGAATACTTATATATTACCGACATCAGATCGTATACAGTTGGGAGCAAGTTGGAGTCATATCTAATTTTTGTCTATAACCTAATTAAAAGTTACTTAGGTTATATTACGTATATATTTTTAATTCTTGAAACAATGAACAAATTTCTAAAAGCCTAGTCTTTTAGACCGTGAAGCGTGTACTCTAGGGTTAAAATTATTTTATTGCATAGATAATTTAATAATTTATCATTAAATTTCAATATACTATTATTATTTATCATAATATAGGTATGTTGTAGATTAATTTAAATAAAAATTAAAATTAAAAATCCAAATTGAGTAAACCATACTCATAATAGTTAATGTAAAAATTAATTAGGTAATTAATGGTAATAATAAATAGAATAAAATCTATGTATCAGAATTCAAAAGTATAAGATGATATAAATGTATGAACAGATTTTATCATGTAAACTTTTTTTGTGAAAATAAATTACATGTTACTAATAAAAGTTAATATACGTAATGCAGTTTCTAGATCATTAAATACATTTAAACTATATTTCAATGAGCCCTATGATCTGTGTGTACAAAGGCATTTTTTGAGTCAACTGTAACCAACTTAAAATTTAACCAATTTAACTAAATACTCTTACTAATGTTTTAGTTTTTGTGTACCTATATCATATTCTTTTTTTAAAAAATTACCTGGCTTCTTTCAATCCAGCTACAGGAATAATATCCGAATAATGACTATTCTCAGTACTTAATATTCCAATATGTTCAAATCGAGTAAATAGTAGAAATGATTCAGAGAGTATGCAAGTTTTTCCGTCCATAGCCAATTCATAATCTAGTAAAAAAATAAATAAAAATTAATGGTTTCTATAAAATGGTAATTACTAATAAGTTTTACTAATCATTTTTTTTATTGATAATACAATTTAGTTCAATAAGTTTCATAATCATACAATAATCACCTATTTCACATGCGCAAATGTAGTAGCCTTTAGGTTTATAAAAACAAAACTGACTACAATTTCCATTATTATCACCACATGGATTGCCATTAAGAGGCTCTTTTAAGTTCACAGCTTTTACACCCATTAAATTTGGTAATTGATCTATAATAATTTTTCGATCAGATCCAGTATTTTTATTAACTCTGTCAATTGTACGACGCTGCCAATCTGTCCAATAAAGGTAATCACCCAATTGAGTCAAACCAAATACATGGGGCAAATTTTCACTCACAAGTTCTTTACGGTTTTCTCCGTTCATACCAACAACCTAGGATAAAATATAATTTAAATATATATATATCAATAAAATACATGGTGATACACTTAGTTCCCGTGTTAAGGTAGTTATTTTTTGAGTTTAAATATTTTGAAATCGTTAAACGTAGATTTGAAGTTTACAGAATTACTTATATTATATTTATTTCATTCGTGTTTGATATAATAATTTGAATAAGCACATACAAAACTATTTAATAATTGAATTAACTATTTTGTGTGAAAGTTATTTTTTTTTCGACTAAGACTAATACATATAAAAATGTATTAACTTACTTCTATTCTGTCAGTTTTTGCATCACAAAAATAAAGGTTTCTTGACTTAATATCCAAAGTTATTCCATTAGGCCATCCTAAATCTTCTTTAAGTAAAACTATTCTATCATTTCCATCTAAATTGGATCGTTCAATTTTTGGTCGTTTGTCATACCAATCAGACCAAAATAGCCAACCTAATTCAGGTGCTACAGCAACACCACGAGGTTCGATTAAATCATTAGCAACAATAACCTAAAGTAAAAAAAAACTTATTATGCTTTAGAATATGATTTGTATAGATGAATATTAAAAATAAATTACTCTTCGGTGTTTCCCATTTAATCGAGCAACTTCAATCCTATCTGTTCCTGTATCTGTCCAATATATGTTTCTTGCAACCCAGTCAACGGCTACTCCATCTGGGTGATAAATCTCATTGGAAATAACAACTCCTTGATGACTACCATTCATTTTTGCTCGTTGAATCATTTTTATCTATATTAAGATATAATTTGTAATTATTAGAATTATTAGTACAACCATTATATTTTAAATAATAAGTACTTCATCGTCAGTCCAATAAATATACCCTTCAATAGGGTCATAATCAATGGCGATCGCATGAGCTAAACCAGTAAGAGGTATAGACATAATAGTATGATCTGGAGAATCTAATGATATTTGACAAATATCAGTTTTTTGTACAAGAAATAAAACTTCTTGGACACCTACAAAAAGTAATTAAAAATAATATTATATAAAACATCGAAGTAGTATTTTTTTTTAATATATAAATTTAATATTAGTATTAAGTTAAACAAACCGTCAGCACAATTATGATGGTCTATAAGCTTTACTCCAGTGGAACAAGCACACGAATATCCAGGAGAATTTGGGGAAAGAAGACACAAATCAGAACAACCTCCATTATTCTTATCACAAAGAGTAATTTTTTCTGGCTGCCGAGCAGAATTCCACACGCGTATATCCATTGGTACATTATTACTATGTATAATTTCACGGCTAGTTCCTCCTCCTCTACGATCTACTACATGAATCGACCTATCAGTAAAAGAAAAACAAATAGTACAATTATTAGTTTTAAATTTAATGCAAAAATGAATAATTTGATGAAAAAAATAAGTATTAACTTTGAAAATGAAATCATTTTGTTTTCCTGTTCAACCTTCAATTATTATAAAGAATAAAATGATTCTATAGGTTACTGTGTTTAAAATAAAGGTTTGTTTTATGTCTTAACAATAAAACTGTACTTTTTACAAGGTACCTGCTGATATATTTTGTTAACTACTTATTATATATTCATAAGTTATAAACGTATGCTTTAAATATTGAAAAACAATAGATTTATGAAAATAATATATTTTTACAAACCATGTCTTCCAATCAGTCCAGTATAGTCTATCTTGATATAGAGCAATACCATATGGATATGGTATTCCTTTTTCAAGAATAGTTTTCCTATTTCTCCCATCATAGTCCATTATCTAGATAGTATATATCAAAACAAAATATGTTTATTCAAGTACTAGAAATAAAATAAAAATACTTACATCAATAAAACCAAGTTTTCCATCAACCCAGTAGATGTGTTTGGTATGAAAATCTATAGTTAAGCCATTTGGCCAAAATATGTTATCACTAACAATGACTTTTCGTGTAGATAAGTCTCCATTCATTCCGGCACGTTCAATTTTCGGAACTTCACCCCAATCCGTCCAAAACATTATGCTGGAATAAAAAGAAATAATAATAATACATTTTGTTTATAAATAGATTAAAAATGAAACATACCCATCCATAGGAACTAAAGCAACAGCACGTGGTTGATCAATATCTTCCCAGTATAGCACTTTCCTGTATTTACCATCTAACGATGCTACTTCAATTCTGTTAGTATCTCCGTCAGTCCAATATATTTTTTTAGTAAGCCAGTCACAAGCTAAACCATCTGGTGTAATAATACCAGTATTCAATATTGCCACCTATTTTATAAAAATAATATAATAAAATATTAAAACTATACAATATTATAAAGTCAATAAAGTAAGAATATACAAAAATTAAAATATATAGGTAATCTATTAAAATACAATATAAACAACAAAATTCTCTCATATAATAAGAGTAACCTTAGGCGGCAATAGTGGGTATGGCTAATGGCAGATCGAGAGCCGTGCTCTTATTAAAATAAAATAAGTAAATTGTTTAAATATTAAATTAATAATGTATATAGTTTATAATTATCAATTAAATGAAGGAAATATTTTTACTTTGTTACTAGCGTGAGTTCCATTGTAAGAAACACATTGAATAGATTCTTGACCATGATCAGCCCAGCATATCAAAGATCCTTTATAATAGAAATCAAGTGCACTTCCTTCAATAAGATCCTGAGTATATAAAAAATGGTTAATATATTAGTTGTTCATTTTAATATAATGGTATCTAACTATTAAGGTTGAACTGGCATAATTCAAATTTTCATCTTATTATAAACTAATGAAATATCAATCTGATCATAATTAAAAATTTAAATAAATACAATTGCTGGTTTAACTAGGAACTTACTTTAACAATAACATTAATCCTGGTCGATTTTGACATATTAGCCATCCGGATATCTTTAGATGTTGTATATATCAAATTTGGATAACCTAAAAAACAAATTATCATTAGTTAAATAAAAAATTAATTTTATGATATTTTTGATAGTTATAAAGTAACAGCAGTAAAAATCAAGTGTTCAGTTATACGTAATTGGTATGTACCTATGTATATTTTGGTACTTTCCTGTTACACAGGATTGTTGCGAGTATAAAATGTAATATTATAATATATGTTAAATAATATGTATTGTGGGGATGGCCAGAATGAAATAAAGAAAAATTTTAAATACATAGTAATTATTCGTAATGTATTCTACACGGTACATGCCAAAGTGTCAAATTTGCCGCGGCGTACGGAAAACAATATAATAATAATACAAATTAGTAAATCCACAAATAAACAAGACAGGCGAGACGACTACAGCGAAATGGCTGCAGAACAATCTACTTTTATAAAAAGGTAATAATATACGTAATGATAGATATATAATATAATAAATATAATCGCGACTTATGGATATCGTTCAGCTATAACAGCTGAGATAGGCCTAAAATTCGCTAAAATAGACGGGCTTAAAATTATGCCACATTATCCCGCACCAGGTTAATGAACCATGTAATTAATAATATGGTCCAAATATCCTGGTGCATTTTTTTTCCACCAGTTTAGTCTAACGAATACCTACAGGTAGTTGCGATAATAGCTGTAGTCTCGTATAACAGGAAAGTATCATTTTGGTAGTCTTCGATAATAGGATTGTGATGATTCAAAATACAGGGTAGTCTCGTATAACAGGAAAGTAACTATTATTTGATGTTTGGACAATAATTATATTTTTGCAAATTAAGGATCAAAACATAAAATTATTAAATGTAATAAAAGCAAAATACTTATTTGAACTGATTTATATATATATATTACATTAGTTATTAGAACATTAAATTGCTTGAAAAATTCTAGTTCTCATTTTTGATTAAAAATTTAATAGATAATATTGAATCATGATGAAAATATTAGTTATAGGTATTTTATTAGTCTAAGCCAATACATAAACTGTGTATAATAATGGTTTTGTTTATGAAACTTTAGATGCAATTGTCTTTTAGTAACTGTCTGAAAATTAAACATAAATCAACAAAATAAGTTTAAAGGCCTCAAAAACATCATGACCAAATGTACAATTTAGTCGACTTCTTAATTATAAAATATAAGTATTATAACGTAGTTATGATATTTTAATTTATTTTTTATACTTTAATATTATATCAAATGAATGCCAAAATGTTACAGTGAAGATAAATTAGTTTATATCATTAATATAATATTTGAAATAATTTTATTTACAAATAAATGTAAATACTTATCTATTATTATTCTTTTATCAAAAAGCACACAAAGTGAGCACAGAGGTGAACACATAGCCAAAGTAAATAATAATGCAAAGAAACAGTACCTACCTATATTAAATAAAATATGAATAATTTTGATTTACATACATGTAATACCCTACCTATATGATATAATATGATATATATTTGAATTACAACAGGTGGGTGTTATTTTAATAAATTGTACCTGGTTCCTCAAAGCTCTGTATTACTTTATAATTTAAATACAAAATACACCAAAACAAAAATATGAATTCTTATAAATTTTCTCTTCAAAGGCAATTGATTAGATAAACTGAAAATCTAACTTTAAATGCCTATTTATGAATTGACACAATGGTACCTATGTGAAAGAATGTGATTAAATAAATGCCTTGACCATAACTCATAGAATATAATCTTATAATGTCATACAATAAAGTAAAATTGGCATGTGACGGAATTATTCGGCCATTACTGAGAACGCTACGAGAACCACCTGCGGAGTCTACATTCTAAGCCCCCGTTTATCCGTATAGCGATTGGTGTACAGTGTACTGTTTGATCTAATGTGATGCGTTATATGACAGCTATAAGCACTAGGAACTTGAACAAGCATACCAGCATACAAGAGCGAGGAGTATCATAGAAATTTCACGTAAGAAAATTAATAAATAGAAAACGAAAAATGTTAGTGAGTGGCGAAAGCTTTTCGTAAAGCATTCAAACGCCAATAAAGCTGAAGAAGGCCCTAAAAACGTCGCAACGATGGTATAATAGTTTATACAACGAGCGGCAACGATGGCGGTAAATGACGAGATAATTTCATCGAAAACCCAGCCAGCAGTAGCGTCTTCCGACACTGGGACTTACCATTCACGAGCGACATCATCACGGTACAGCACAACGTTACATAAATCCATGACGACGTCATCCTGGCGCATTTCACGGTGACTGGTGTCCGGGACGTCGCGGGTAAAACTGTGGCGATCGTTCTCCGAGCGTCCGCGGCGGTGTTACGATCGGCAACGGTGGCGGTGGCGGCGGCGGCAGGAGCAGCAACAGCACAAGGTTCACGACGGGCGGTCGTCTGACAGGACAATGGTCGTGCCGCGCATCGTCTTCGCTGTGGAGGCGGCGACGGATCAGCAACTCGGCCGACGGATTGTCGTCGCGCGTCCGGCGTCGTCATCGGCGTGTCGGTGCGGTATTATTGTCGTTGTCGTTGTCGTCGTCGTCGCCACTATCATATTTTCGGCGAACGCGGTGTTAGAAAAGCGGCGGGTAAAAACGCGCGCGCCGTGTGTGTGTGCTAGTGCGCGTGCGCTCGGCCGGTGCCTGTGCGTGCGAGCGCGCGCTACGGGGAGAAAAGAAAATATTTGCGTTCGAAGGGACCGGCGGTGGGTGGGTCACCCAGCGGGTGGCGAGAAAAAAATCAAACCTCTACCTGTACGGCTGAACAAAACCGGATGCTCGAATAACTCGAGTCGTACAACACACTCGACTTGTGTCACTGATCGCCGGCTTACCTATGATTATTTATAATTATTGTTATTCGTTTTTTATTATTTTAATATTGTTGTAATATTATCATAATGGTCAGCGTACGTACACGTTATCATCGCTGTAAACAAACGAGCATGTTGTAGGTGATGGCCGGCGACGATAACGCGGCGCACTCGGCCGTCACTAACACGAGGATTACGTGAAAATATGTTTTGCTCTCACCGCGTCGATTCGCAACGGGGCGCCTAGCCGGTGCGCTGCGTTGCGTGTCACGTCTGCCCGCCCTGTCGTTCATCTCCCCCCGTCCGCCATGCCCACGTAAACACCCGGGCATCATACCACCTAAGGGCGCAGGTGATTTTTATTTTTCTCTGGACAATGATATAGGTAATATTATAATGCCCGCATGATTTTCGAAAACGATTTCAGACCATACCGTATAGGTACCTACTGAGCGCTGGCCCAGCGGCGTAGCCAGGATTATGAAAGGGGGGGGGGGGGGGGTAAGTATAAATAAAACTTATTTTTTTCTGTATTTGTATATAAATAATTCATTCACTAGGGGATAAAAGTCATTGTGGGTGTGGGGTGTTAGGCACCTAAAACCCTCTGACTACGCCACTGAGCGCTGCTGCCTGCTGGTCAAAACATCTACAACTATGTTGTAGTAAAAATGTCAATTTTTCAAACACTATTTTTTTTAAATTTCTTTATTTTTAATTGTTCAATTAAAAGAAATATTCCAATTGAGAAGAGGCTTTAGATAAATATAAATTAACATCGGCATTACTACATTAATCGTTATTACTTAAATAAAATGGATAGGTATGGATAGGCTAGAAAACTATTAAAATGTAAAAAAAAAAATTGATTATTATTATCATGTAAAATTTAGTATCCTTGTTTATTTTTGATGGATATTTGATTGTGATCGATATTTTTGTTTTTTTTAATTCAAAGCTTAACATACCTACAATATCATATTATCTTTAATAAATGTATAAATTAAACCAGATCATTATTGCAAAATGTTTACGCATGTAAATTCGGTGCAAATAGGCTGCCGGAAAAACATATCTTTTTTATTTTGGCGGAAATGGGCTGTACCTAAAACGAATTTTTTTTTGGCACGAATGGGCAATTGAGTACATAGGTCACTGTAATGGATGTGTTAAATTTTATTTAATTTGAATAATAATAATCATTAATCATTGCAAACGAAAAACGAATCTAAATGGAGAGGCGGAAACAGTCATTGATTATCATATGTTACCCAATTATATACATATAAAACATTGCTATTAAGATGACGTGATGCCCGCATGTGTTGTCTCCGTCTTACAAGTGCGTAACATAGAACATTTTACGCTCGGCAGAACACGTGTAGCTCCGTTAGTTTAAAAATTAGACCGAATTGACCTCTTATAAAATAAAGAGATAGGATTATTATCTAGGCAACCTCATTGGCTTTTTACTATTTTTTTTAATTTTAACGCGAGTTATGACAATTTTAAAACTGTAAATTGTTTTAACATCTTAAAATACACTTAACTCGCTTTAAAATTAAAATATATTAAAAATCCCACGAGGTTACCTAGATAATAATATTACCTTAAGATTTTATAATTTTTAAACTAACAGAGCTACACGTGTTCTGCCGAGCGTAGAATTTGCAATGTTTCGCACTTGTAAGACGGAGACAACACATTCGGGTATCACGTCTTCTTAACATAGTAATTTATTTTAGTAGGTAATAGCTATTAGCTATAGTATATTGAGATAGGCTATAGAAATTAAAGGCAACAGCATAAAATTAATTTAAATAATTTAAAAATGTGATAGTGTATATAAATCAAAATAAATATAGATAGATACGTCATGCGTAAAAGATTCAAATCTTTGAATTACATTAAAATAACAAAAATTGTTGACATCAAAATATTTAAAAAATTATACCATGTGTAGAGAATTATAATACACTTATATAGTTATAGGTATCTATCATGGTTATTGGTAATTGAATTACAACAAAATATGAACATCGTTTGATTTTGATGAGAAAATCGTTAGATTACGCGTAAATATTAGTGGAATGATTAAGTTCAGCTTTTTTTTTTAAAAATATAGTAATAACAACTTGTATTAAATTTTTAAATCTTATACATATAAAAAGAAACATTATTATGAATTTTTAACTACAAAATATTTTTTTCAATTTCTATATGAACTTCATCAAAATACTAACTCTAAACGTTTATAAAAATTCAAAAAAATAAACATACTAGGTACAAACCTTCATAATTGGATCTTTAATTTTGGTATGCTATATACTTTCGAATTTTGATATCGCTTCCAGAGAAAGTTTAAATTAAACAACAATTTTTAAATTAAGAATCCAAAAATTGGTCAAAAAAATTAGTTTATAATGAAAAAAACACTAAAACATTTTATGAAGCACCTATATATAAGAATTTTGATTGCAGTGAACAATTTCAAAATGCTCTCTCCCCCCCCCCCCCCCCCCGTTAATCAAATCTCTGTTGGAGGTCGACGGGCCCTTGATCTGACCGCTAATTCAGTCTAGCCTCTTGGACACAGAATATATATACTTAAATGTAATGTTGAAAACAAAATTTTATATAATAGTGTATACGTTTTGTACATAAGTACATAAGTATATAGTTTACCTAAAGCTATTAACTATAATATTGTGTACATAAATATCAAATGTGCGTAAAAGTAGTTATTTTAGGTACATCTAATAAACTATATACGACATTTGAGTATGTATTTAATACCTATATATTATAACGTTTCCTGTTTACATCGTTTTTATATTATTTTGAATATCTACAAAGGAAGTCCTATGCGATTTCAACGGAACTAATCTGGCTTTCTTCTTCTCTGCCGGGATTATCAATTGGGCGAGAAACAGCAATAAGGCACTGCCACCGGAATCGAATAATAAATTAATAGAAAAATACATTTATTGTAATTTTTTAACCATTGAATAATGGCATCAGTATTTAGTATGGACTGTGGATGATAATATGTGCCACAATAAAATATTACATATTTTGATGTATTTACAATTAATAACTATCAAACAAGAACACGTCTTATTATGATTTTTATGCGACCTTTGATACACGCGCATACAGATAACTGTTAAGGTTAAGCAAATAAACGGATGTTGGGATGCCTGTTATTAAAAAATAAAAATACGTCTTGTATTATATTTATTTAATTATTATAATTATTTATTTAAATTTAAATTTTTTAACATTATACAAATATTTAAGATGGAAATAATTAAATGTAAATAAGTACTCAATCTATGGTTAAAAGTCGTATTTTTATTTCGTCAATTGGATTTTTTATTAAACTATGGCATAAAATGAAAACGAAACAAATAATTTAAATATTTTATAAATATTTCAATCTTAGGTTTAGGTATAATATGCTGTGGTACAACAGAACAGCTGCGTGCCTCCTGCAATCTGTAAAACATAATAATATTATATTAATATATATTATTGAACATTTGTATATATAGCCATATTTAATTTACAATATCGTCAGACGCTAAAAGATAACCTTTTGGCCCAACCTACTGCTTTGACCTTAAGTTATAGAATAAACAGAGAATGTGTTCCTAATAATATACATAAAATATAATAGCTGGTACCTATCCGGGAATATTAGGAAAAAAAAGTCAGAAATTAATATTACTTAAATTAGTTGTTATATTATATTGTATAGGTACTAGGTAGGTAGGTATTATTATTAATTTATTATGCATTTACCATTTTAATAATTCATAGCTATTATCAGATAATTTTATTATTCTGTTAAAATTATAGCTCGTAAAAAACTACCTATTAAAAACTATTTTTAAATTATTTATTGTTTTTTAAAAATATGTTATTGATAATCGCTCTGTATAGGTTACCTACTGAAAATATGTTTATCGTGCATGACGATGGAAATCATTAAGCAACTTATTTACATTAAGTTTGAATTAACAAAGCATAATATTCATATTAAACCAAACTCAAATATTGTACCTAGTTATTAGGATTAGGTACTTATTTATTTTATATTCTGAGCGGAGTGATGAATGTATTGATTTTGCAATGAATGTGTTTTTTTTTATTATTGTCTGTCATCATATTATGGGGCAGATAAAATGCTTAGAATTTCTACTTCAGCATCTTTTCTGGTAGGAAAGTGTAAATAGTTGGAACTTTGGGGCCTTGATGGGTCAAAAGTAAATGAACAAAAAACGAACATTTTTAAATTAAGGAAAACGGAGATTTTTAATAAGCCAAATCTGTTTTAACAAAATCGATTTAGTTTTTTTGTTCTAACTCAAAAACTATAAATAACTATAGATAGGTACTTTCAATTTTTACCAATGTTTATTATACAATTTTCAAAATAATTTGATTCTTATTGAGTTATTTATGTGGCCATGTGAAATTTTCAATTTTTTAAAGTTCTTTTCAAATTATTGTCAATAAATAATTATTCACACGGTCAAAAAACATAAAAGGTTGAACATAAATCTACAATAATGTTTTAATAATTTCGTCAAAATCATGAAAATTTGTAATTATATTTATAACCTTTTACGAAATATGCAACAATTTTATAGTTTCTAAGCGCAGCGATAGTTGTATTGATTTTGGAATGACGTGTTTGTTTTTTTGTGTATCTATGTCAGTAACTTTTCTGGTGAGAAAATTAATTAGATGGATCATTGGAGAGATTAAAATTTAAGAGAGTAAAATATTTCATCTACCTAATAGGTAGGTACATAATATGTTGACTTTTTTATTACATAAAAATCTGCGCTCTGATGTTGATATACAAGTATATCATGCATGTACCTACATGCAGTCAAAAGAATTTTCAATGGGGGCAATGGCCCTTTGTGCTCCCCTCCCCAGCAGACTCCCTTGATTATACTGTTACCAACAAATCTAAACTATAGGACGTATATAAACACAGTTTTTTTTTATAGATATTTTAAGTTCAAATTTGGACGAATTTAGATAGATATTTAAACAAAGAATAACGTTTTTAGTTATTTTGTTGTAATATGAAATTATTATTCGCGTTTATCGTTATTTTGTATTAGCACATTAGCTTATTGTACTTACACATTTTTAATGAATTCAATACCTATATATAATCTGAATAATATGAAGTCCATAGGTAATCGTGAAAACGTTTTTAACTCTTTCGTATAGTAAGTATATAAATAAGGTGTCTGGATTTAATGGAAAATGTTCAAAGCACAAACAGTCTAGTGCCATATATTTTTTTAAACATTTTCAACCATGAAAGTTAAAATAGGGTGTCTGGGCCCAAAATCCTCCCTCGGGTACGCCCATATGACTTATGAATTGTTTGGTGGTATTTTTAAGTTATTACAACAACCATATAAGTATAAACAAAGATTAAATAGACCATAGAAACTACCTACCAGTATACTGGTAATATATTACCATATAAGTTACCTACGTTATTTTATTACCAACCAATAAAAATACGTGAATACGTCATTATCTATTTGATTAATTATTATTACCTACATTAAGTATCAAGTATGTATAAAACTATCAAAACTAATTAAACTTATACCTACCTAAATATAATAAATAATACATTTGTGCTGTTTCTATCAATTATTAATTAATTTGAACAATGTATTAAGTAGGTAGGTCCCTATTTGTGATCTAATAAATTGGAATAAAAAACATTAAAATAAAATTGTGTGCAGGTATGTTAAGGGGATTCCATACCGTGATTTTCTGTTTTTGTCTAACACACGCGCGACATAGGGTTTTAGACGGATTCTTTGCCAAACATATCAATTGATCTAATGATAAGTGATAAGAATTCTGAAAAATGATTTGAATTTGTCGTCAAGTCTACTTGAAACTTTCCCACAATTTTGATTTTTTGATTTTAGCTTCTCCAAAAATTGAAACACAAAAATGTTTAAATACTCTTTTTTAATATGACGTTTTCTGGAATTTGTGTTTTAATTAATTTTTATAATTATATTTATATCGACTAATAATGTAACATCAGTCATCAGTAATTATAATTACAATAATAGATTAATAATTTATTTACATATAATAAACTAAAATAATCATTATGATTTATGAGTAGGATTTTAGTACCGTGGACTGTGGATCAGTCTAGCATACGAGAGGTCACTCAAGTAACATATCTTATAGGTGTGTTCGTAAACCACTAAATTAATTTCATATTTTCAAAACGAAACAATGTATTTACCACAAAAACTTGGACAAAAATATAATTCGTTATTGTTTTAATGTTTTAGATACTGAGCGGAGCTATGAATGTATTGATTAATGATTTTACAATATGTGTTTTTTATTTTTTTGTGTCTGTCATAACCGTTTGGGGCTGCTTCGATTTTCTCCAACAGTATATTGTTTGATGGGAAAGTGAATCTAGTTGATGCTGCATTTTGCAGGAGGTCAAAATTTAAAATTCCCAATAGTTTTCAAAAGTGCCGGGAAAAACAGAATAAAAATTAAGGTAAAACGAGAAGCTTGGAAATTTAATACAAGGCTAATAATATATTGTTACAATGCCATTTGAAAAATGTTAAAAATCCATATTCACAATTTTTTGATAGGCATTTAAAGTTCAAATCTTTTCAAAATACGTAAATATCATGAAAATGTGCAAAATTATTTAGGGGTAGAAATTTATAAAAACTTTTCTTTTTAAATGTAAGATTTAAAAATGTAATACAAGATTAGTAATATAAGTTTGTCTACCTTTATCAAAAAAAAAAATGTCTACAAGAAAGTCAAATTAAATTTTTATGAGCGTTTGAAGTTCATATTTGTACAAGATTAGAGATTCACTCGATTATGTACCGATATTCTTATTTTGTTGTAATTCAAAAACAAATAACTTTAAATACATTAAAATTTGACTGAATGATTTTATATTAATTTTCTATGCACCATACTAAAATTTTGAAAATATTTTGACTTGTTTTGAGCTGTTTGCAGACAATTTTTTAGTTTTTTTTCTATAAATATCAATAAAATTTTATTTGTTGGGGGTCAAAAAGCGTGAAAAATTAATACAAAGCTCCTAATATATTTAAATTATAGTAGGTAGTTGAATAATAATAAAAATACATAGGCTCAGTTTTTTTTATGAGCATTTAAAGATCAAATTTTGACAAAATGTATCAAATTTAAAATTTAATATTTATTTTGTAGTTAAAAACGTATTAACTATTGAATGTTGAACTTTTATAGCTGAGAGTTAAAAATTTTAAATAAAGTCCCAAATAAATAGGTTAAATATAAATTACTTTATCCACAATAATATCATCAAATATACTTATTAATATCCAGGGGCGTAATTTCAATGAGAAATCTGAGAACTGGGGGTGCTAAAGCCCTTACCTATTTTATTTAATGTTATTTTATGGTTATGGAAATCAGCTTAAAATGTAAAATTACATGAACAAATTAAAAAAAATTGGGGTGCTAAGCACACCGAAGCCCCCCTAAAATTGCGACACCATCTTGCCCACCTTTTTTTATACTGATTAAAATTCAGTAGGTAGGTACCTAATATTTACTTGGAAAGGTTATTCCAATATATATTGGTTGGAAATTTGGGTACCTATGTTATTAATGTCAATTTTCTAATAACGCAAATTTAAGTATAAAATTATAAATCAACCCACTCTCGCACCCACGTGTGATAATATTGTCTCCGTCTTACGTGCTTACTAGTACCATAACACATACACATTTGCATCCATTTGTGCTGTTAGCTTTAATATTAGAACAAATTTACCTAGGTATTATGAAACTTATACTGATTAACCTAAAAACATAATCTTGGATCGAACATTTACATATTAAGCTGAGCGAATTAGCATGAATGTATGAGTTTTACTATGAGAAGTGGCGTCATTTGGAGGGCGGCAGGGTGTGCATTTCCCCCCCACCCTTGTCGTTAGCTCATAGACTGATTAACCTAAGAACGTCATCTTGGATTGCATGTTTACATATTGAGCTGAGTGAATGAGCATGAATGACGTATTAGTTTTACCATGAGCAGTGCCCAGTGGTGTCATTTGGGAGGGGGGAAGGTGGAGATTTGCCCTCCCCCCCATATCATTAGCGAGCGGCTGTCAGACCGGGTATGTGCTAGTTTTGGGCCTTCATATAGTAGCTAATAAGTAATGCGTTTAGGTATTCCCCTACATATTATTAATTATTCAGTCATTTATTTTCTTTAAAAAAATGGGTTATTTATACCTATGATAGTAACAAAGATTATCTCAGATAACCGTGATGGTAACTAGTAAGTATAAAATTATATAAGAAAGCTATATTTGTTTTGAAATAAAATTGCGATTGTACTGTAATGTAATGTGATTATTAGCGACCGGTTTTTTCTAGTGTTATTATGAGTCGGTCAAAAATGTTGCCCCTCTCCCTAATCTAAAAAACTGAAATGACACCACTGCAATTTTCTTAATTTGTTGTAATTCAAAAATAAATCACTGTAAATACATGCAAATTTAACTGAACGTTTTATTTTCAATACACCATACAGTTTTGAAAATATTTTGACTCATTTTAAGCTGTTTACAAACAATTTCAAATTTCAATTTTTTTAGTTTTTTTTTAATAAATGTCATTAAAATTGTATTTGTTGGGTTAAAAATTAATACAAGGCTTATATATTGTTACAATAGTAGTTGAATATTAAAAATACATAGGCACAACTTTTTTTTATAAGCATTTAATGTTCAATTTTTGACAACATTTTTCAAATTTTAAATTTAAAATGATTTGTAGTAAAAAGTTTATTAAATATTCAACTTTTATAGCAAGGTTCCACATTAGTAGGCTATTCCGTAACCAAAAATCTCAAAAATATAAAAACACAGTACTTTTTTAGTTATTTTATGTTCGAATTTGGACGAAATTACATATTAAATAACCAACATTATACAATATTTTCAAAATATTAAGACTAATTTTAACCCACAAAATTAAAATAATTGAAATAACATACTTTTTACTATAATATTAATCAAAATAATTTATTTTAAATATAAGGATTAAGGAATTAAAGAATGAGGATAATATACACTTTTATCATTATTCTTAATTATTTTTGTTTTATTGTCAAATAAAATAATTAAAAAAAAAACACAATATTTTTATAACTAACTTTTATCGGTTTGTAATTAATTAACAATTTCATATTGATCATATGTTGTCCAGCAATTAATCAATACCAACATATTTATTAATTAGCTAGTAACATGTAGGTCCTATCATTAGAATATATTTTTATGAGGTACAATGCTTACCAAAAATTAAATCATCACCTATTTATTATAATTATTAAAACAACTAAATTTCATACAGTAGCAACAGTTTAAAAATTAAAAAAAAATAAATATGTTTCTAAAACAAATATTATAAAATCTATTACATCAAGTATGAATGTTAAAATTAAAAAAAAAATTCCATACCAAAAAAAAAAAAATTAATTTAATTAATATAATATGTAATTGGTTGTGTGAATAAAATAAAATCAGTCATAGAAAAGTGAAAACGCAGTTGACAGCACTATCTGAAAAACACATTAAAAAAAATTAAATTATTAAAATCAAATCAAGTGGGTATAAATTATTTACATAAAAATTAATTGATGTTTAAATGTAATTTGTAGGTAGTAGGTGAATGGTCTAATATTGTAATATTATTTACAGAGGACAGTATTTGACTAAAACAAAATATCAAGATACAATTGATATTATGATTTATAATTATAATAGAGATGCTTTGACTAAAATGTATATTAAAAAATGATACCAGTGTTACAGCTAGTTTATAGCTTTTAAACAATTTAATGCATTCTTAAAATTGGTCTCTAACACTTAAGGCCTAAAGAGTTATAAATTATGAGTTATAATTAACACTATTACCTAAAGTGCCTAAATTTACTTTTAGTTGTTGTAATGCAATATAGGGTGTAACAGGAATACCTGACAAAAGAAATAACTTTTGTTCTAATTATTTTATTTTTTCATATAATTTACAGACACAATTGCGCTACATGTATAAAATAACATTTTTTATTTTTTAATATTGAAAATAAAATATTTTAAATCTGGTTATTAAAAAATTATGATTGTAAAAACATTTATTTAAGTCATGTAGTTTACTATTAAAATATTTTTGAAATCTCACTATTTTTGTTAAATAAAGTTAAACAAGTCGTAAGACATTTAAAACTCAAAAAGTATAAACTTTTTTTAAAAATTTTATGAGAATTTTTAGATAGGTACTTGTTAAAGATTAATATTTATTTTTTTTTAAAGTTATTACTTTTAAAATTAATGAGCCTTACTTAAAAAAATTTTATATTTTAATAAATCATATTAAATAAACCACTTTATTTAGATAAATGTTTTTACAATCAAAAGTTTTCTAAAAACCAGATTTACAATTTTTTTATTTTCAGTATTATGAAATAAAAATAAAAAATGTTATATCATACACAAATCAATACGTTCTATAGAAAAAACAAAATATTATTGATTTGAACAAAAGTTATTTCAATTGTCCGGTCTTCTCGTTACATCCTACAAAATGTTTATTAAATATTATAGTCAAATGAGCTATGTCAATATTACAAAAAATGTTATGACTATAGACACATTATATTTAAAATCCAGGAACAATGAAAAGCATATACAATTTTGTGTTAACATTTTTGATAAACTAGAAAAAATAATTACTCTTAGTATAATAATATGTTATAACAATGTCTTACTACATTATTGAGGTAAACTAATTCGATCATTAGTAACGTAAATTACGGACAACACCTTCCCGAAACAAACTTTTGTTTGGACGTTTGTATGTATCAATAACTCCATATGACCGTGTTGTTTTCTCGGACTTTGTTTGAGTTTTACTAAAAACCGGAGTTCGGACAGTAGATGTAATGTTATGTACTTGTTTTTCAAAATCCATTTCTAATGATTTAATTTCCTTTAAACAATGAAATTAAACTGTTCAGTCTTAGTTATTTTTATTTTATAATAGGTAAAAGTTATATTATCTATACCTAACATCTTTCGAGCAAAATACTATAAACAAGCACCTTTTTTTTAAAGACTTTACCATAAATTGTTTTTATCAAATTTTGAAAATTTTGAACTAATCCTAATTATAATATATCATCATTAATTCTATTCATAAGAACACATGAAAATAATATTAGTTGAACAAAATATATAAAAAAAAAGAGCAACAGAATGATGAAAAATTGAAGTAAATAATTATTTTAAATCAAGAAAGGAAAAAATTCCTATGCATGCATACATTTTTGAAAATTATATTTCTATATTTATGAAAATTATTGCCTTGAAAAAAAAGAGCATAATTCAGTTTTTTTTCAAGAAAAATTAAAAATTATTTAAATACCAATACTATATATTTTACAGATTTACATGTTAGATATGCCAGTCCTGTTATTGGTTGTTGCATATTTGAAAAATTATCTAATAATTAATTCTAATACATTGATGCAGATCGGCTATTAGCGTTCAAATTTAATTATAAAATCAAAAGAGGATAATATTTTGGAAGAATATAACTTAAGTAACCTATCTGTTTTTAAATATATAATAATTAATATTAATTTTACCTTTTTAAACAGCTGTATTTTTTTTGTCATACCTACATAGTGACTTTTATAATAATGTAGCTACATTATTATAAAAGACGGACATGTCATAATCTCTAAAATATTGTTTACTTTAAATGGTAATTTTTATTCTAAAATAATTATTAAACGAGTTACCTACTGTTCTCCATATGTAGGTATATTTTAAGACTAACAACTTGGGGGATGGTATTTTTAAAATGTTGTAGACAACAATTTAATTATACTTTAGTCATAAACTTAGATAATATGGACTGGAAACGATGTGGCTGGTGGTAAGGGGGGGGGGGGGTCCGGTCCGGTTTCGTATGGATTTTGTGTGGAAGGGGAAATTGACAGACAACCTGGTGGTGAATTATTATAATTATTATTTTGTCATAGAGATTTGCATAAATAAATAAGAGATTAAATATATGTTTAGGACTATGGGAATTAGGTGCCAGAACAATAAAAGTTACTTAGATGGCACAGTAGCCCCCCAATTTCTTCGTCTACTGAATGTACGTATGCTACGTAGAGCCACCAATACGAGTATTGTTTTCAGTCCAAATAATTATCTTAGTTCATGATTTTAGCATTGAATATGATATTAATTACCTGCGTAATGGAATCTATGTCTTTTATAAGCCTCCCTGTGTATTTGATCTTTTGTTTATCATTGTAATGTCCCCAAGATTTGGCATATGCTTCTAAAATGTTAATTTTCTCAATTTCAATTTGTTTGTTTTCAATTTCCATTTGATTACATTTGAGCTGATACTCGGCCAATTCATTTTCAAGATGACACAAATCTGTTTTCAACTGTCTGTTATATTTGTCGTGACTGAAGGAACAAAAAATCAAAACATCATAGTATAAACAATCAATACAATAAAAGATATTTAACTTACATGAGAAATTAAAAATATTAATAACTAACCCAACCTAACCCAACAGTCATTTAATATTATTTAGTCAAGTACCTACATATTTTAAATATATTTGAATCAATTCTCAAATTAATTTACACTATGTTGTTTGTATATACTTCTTATATACCTATTCACAATTATTATAAAGGTCATCTAAATAAAACAAAAAAATTAATTTACCTGTGGTATTCTATTTGAAGATCTTCTAATTCTTGATCAATATCTTGAGCTCTTTGAGTTTGCATAACTATTTCTTGACTAGTATCCATTTCATCCCAATGTTGTTGAATCATCGATTCATTTTGATTTAATAATTCTTCTTTTTTCTCCACAACTTCGATTTCTGTCATAGCCTTTAGTTCAAGCTCCTTCCTATTATTTTCCATTTCATCAAGTTGTAACTTCAAACCAATTTTCTGCATGTTGAGTGAAATGATTTTATTTGTCAGGTATTGATGTTTCTGGAACAAATCCTTCACTAATTCCCACAAGCCAATCATATTCTCTAAATTATGTTCACCATCCTGAGTGATTTTCAACAAACCGATATTTTCAACGGCAGAATTACAGTCAAGTGGTACATTGAATAGGAAATTTTGTAGATTGTAAATGGTGTGTTTTATTGTACCATTAAAATCTTTCTCATTCATTAATGCGTAAGACAGCTCTCTGATAGTAGCTTTCTCAATGACACTAATACATTTGTCACAACCAGATTTGAGCTGTTTGACTGCTTTAACTAACAGACAATCTTCTTCCAAATTGATTAAACATGAATGTAGTTTATCCTGATTAGATTTAAAAACGGATATTTTATCCAAAACACAACTGACTAACATCATACTTTTATAAAGTACATTTGGAGCATGTTCTTCACAAAACTGTTGCATGGTGTCACGCTTCCACTTGGTTTCGTTAAGCGCCATCGTAAGCGAGTTAATAATTTTCAATTTTTCCGAATTGTACAGTTGCAAGTTTTCAATCTTGACTGTTTTCAAGTCAATATTTTCTTCCAGCTGTACAACTTGACTTAGTAAACTGTCAACAACCTCTTGGAAATATTTTCTTTCTACTAATATGTTTTCACTAATGAGCTCCATGTTTTCTTCTAACGTAATCTCTTTGTTTTTAAAATATTGGAAGCCATTTAAACAAATGAATCTTGAATCACTAAAAAACAACCATTATAAGTGAAAAGGACTTGCTTGATAAACCATTTAATGATTTCTATAAATATAATAATACACTTAACAAACCTTAAAGAACACTGTGTCTTTATGGAACCAAATGATAATCGTTTTAGTTCCGGTGTTAAGGTTAGCTTTTTTCTTCCCGAAATCTAAAACAAATTAATATAAATATATAGAGTATTTAATTTTTAATTATTTATAAATTCATTGATTATATGATTTTTTTAATGTGCTGAAGCAATTAATAATTACTAGTTATACAGTTAGTTATATATTTTTAAATACAATTTAAATACCTATTAAAAAATATATAATCATGTCTCATTTTATAATTAATTAATAACTTAAGTATTAGTGCTCAAACATTTTAATAGATACTATTTTTGGATTAAGTTAATTCTTATGCATAGATATTAAATATATTTCACATGAAGTAACTCAAAGTAGGTAATCCAATTACTTTTCGTTTTTCTTATAAGTTAAACACATTTCATGTTTTATATTTTTTATATTATGTAGATCAGGCGTGTCCAACTCAAAGTATTAACAGGGCCAAATATATTGAATAGTTTACTAAGCCACACATAACAATTTATCCAGTGGCGTACATAGGAATTAATTTCGGGGGAGGGGGGGATTATAAAAAAAAACGTATTTAATTATTATTATAAATTAACTTTATTAATAATAAATTATAAAAACTAGAATATTATATAAATTAAATTAAAGCAAAAAATCTAATTTTCAAGGCAGGTTTGCAAAATTATTAATCACTTCTTCAGTGTCTTGAAATATTGCGATGAATTGACATAAGGGTTAAATCCTGTTAGTCGATTTTCACTTGTACTTTTTCTCAAGTACAACTTCAATCTTTTTAACATTGAAAATGATCTTTCTGATGATGCTGTTGATACCGGTAAAGTTACTAATATTGACATCAAGCACCATATATTTGGAAAAAAATCGACGGATACTTTATTAAAAGTATCAATAGCAGGCTTTGGACACTCATTCTGAGGAACTTTTTTCCAGTTTTCTATTCATACTTTTAATTCTGATTCAAATGTATTGTAACTGGGTAAAACATGTTTATAAAAGTCTATACATTTTTAATAATCATTATAACTAGATTTAAATTTGTTGAGGAGATTTGGTAATACAGAAATAATTTCATCGACGACGGTCCATCATTATCTTAATTACCTATTTCATATAAATTAAGTGAACAACTATTTTTATTTATACGCCACACCTGGAATTTTCATTTTTGTTTTATCCCGTATTGCCATGTTGGGTTTTAGTCAATACATTGATTAAATAAATTTGTATGAGTACCGTACCAACAAAAAAATATGGAGGGGGGATATATATTTATTATATTATATTATTTTTTTTTTATGGGCCACTAAATCATGTTTAAGGGACCATTATTGATTGATTCATTAAATGTTTAGTGATTGTTCATGCAACCCGGAATTAGTATTACAATTTTAATAGTTATTAAACTACATATAAGACACCTTGTTAGATTCTGAGCGGAGCCAGGAAGCTAGTAGTTTTACAATGGTGTTTATTATTTTTTTTTTTATATCCTGTACAAAATTTCTACTAGAAGAAGTGCTTTGATTTCAACATATTATAGTACCTTATCTTTTAGTCAATTGGATCAAAATGGTACTTTAGAGAGGACATTTTTCGATTTTCTCAATAGTTATTTAATGCCACAGGAAAAGCTACTGACAAATTACGAAAAACCGCTTTAAATGGGATTTGTTTATCACTGTAGCAACAAATAAAAAATTATAACATTATAATATTAATTCTACTTAAAGGCTATAATAAATAGTAAAAATTTAAAAAATCCAGATTGATAAACCATCTCCGCTCAGAATCGCTTTTCTCATACAATGATATTATATCATTGAATTCAAGTTTAATACAATCCATTATACATTGTCCCACTTGTAACCTACTGTACAGCAGAGCAACATCCACTTACCCGCTTTTTTAAATTTTAAAACCTTAGCTGTAAAAAATTTAACATTTTATACATTTTAGATTCTGGGCGGAGCGATGATTGTATTGATTTTACAATGTGTATTTTTTTTTGTATCTGTCATCACCGTTTGGGGCAGTAAAACTGCTTCGATTATCTTCAACAGTATCTTGTTTGGTGGAAAAGTGAATCTAATTGGTGCATTTGGGAGATAAAAATTTAAAATTCCCAATAGTTTTCAAAAGCACTGGGAAAAACAGAATAACAAACAGGAATTTTTACATAAGATAGGTTTTTGGTTTTTGGTGTAACTCTAAAAAAATGACTGTAAATACATGACATTTTCACTGGTGTTTATATTCAAATTTTCTACACGATAACATATTGAAAATATTTTAACTTATTTTGAGCTGTTTGTGGACATTTTGAGTTTTCAATTTTTTTTCTTTAATTGTCAATTACATTTATTTGTTGGGTAAAAAAGCGTGAAAATTTAATACAAGACTCCTGATATATTGTTACAGTAGCAGTTACAAAAAAAAAAAAAAATAATACAGGCACATAAAGTGAAACTTTGGGTTCTTCGATTTATCAGGGTTCCCTATAATGTAGTTAGTGTTTACTCAAAGGACAAACAATAACAATTTTTTTTTCACATTATACTTTTTTAATTATTAGCTCGATTATTAGTTATATAAAATATTATAAACAACATCTACATATAACTTAAAAGGAGATGTTATACAATAATTATATCCTATAAAAAGCACTTGTTAAAAGCATTATAATAAATATGCACGATATATAAATATGAACGATTTTACCTTGTTGTTTTTACCGGGCGGCCGACACGAAATATCATTCTCGATCGCCGTCGTTGTGTTGCTGCAATCGTTGAAAACCGACGCTACCGTGGGGTTATTCACAGTCGACATTGTTTTATATTAATGTTATGTTAATTTGTATCGCGTACTTTTCTCAACGATTGAGAACAAAAATCGAAAAAATAAAATAGATTTATCGGAATAATATTATTAAGAATAATGAGTGTATTACATTCGATCGATTTTATTCCGTCAGAAACGTATTAGGTAGGTATATAATATAATAACATATTATATTGTCTGATTGAGTAAGCGTGGATTATTTTTCAACGGGTGGACTACAACGAGTAATAAATAAATAATAATTATCAATATAATAATATTATGTATACAATATATTATATATGTATATAATATAATAAATATATATATATAATATATGCACCTAAATACCTAGTTGAATAATAATAATATGTTTTTGATGAAACTCAAATCGACTAACTCATATGCACGGCGATTTTCGGTTATTCACTGTCAAAACGGTCCGCGGCGAAAGTAATATTTGTATAATCGGTAATAATACTAAGCAAGCTGTATTGCTGTTGAGGTTGGTGTGCGGAGGAGAGGCGACCCAACGATGTTCGTTAATAATTTATAATAATAATGACGTTATGGAAACCCCACGCTGCCACACGCAATCACCTAATATTAGATACGAGTGCAGGTGGACAGATTGTGAGATTACCAGCGACGGCGGCGGCGATAATATTGGTATAATAAATAAATAAATAATACCTATAATAATAATCCACGAGTCGACGAGACGTGAAAACCGTTTATCGTCGTCACTGATCGTCATCGCTGAACGCAGTTGCGGACGATGGAAGACGGGTGACGGTTTACGGTTTTCAGGCGCAAATAGGCAACTAAATTTACGGAGGTTTGAGCAGTTGACCCATAGTAGCAATCCGCAGGGGCGTCAAGGGTACCGCCAACTCTAGATCTAACACCACAAATCCAATACCCGTGATTATAGTACAACATTTATCATAATAATGATATAACTGTTAGTTCTTATACAAATTCGCCCAACATTTTCAAAATGTTTTGACTTGTTTTCAGCTTTTTACAGACATTTTCAGTTTCCGATTTATTTAGTTTTTTATTCTATAAATATCA